>NW_026652612.1:0-24018 GCF_009828535.3 Hylobates moloch
CCAGCTTCGATAGCCAAGCAGGGTCAACACACACAACAGTGTTTCCTTCCAGCACCACCACCTCAGGCCTCAGTCAGGAATCAGCAACTTTCCACAGTAAGCCAGGCTCAACTGACACAACGCTGTCCCCTGGGAGCATCACAACTTCATCCTTTGCTCAAGAATTTACCACCCCTCACAGCCAACCAGGCTCAGCTCCGTCAACAGTGTCACCTGCCAGCACCACAGAGCCAGGCCTTAATGAGGAATCTACCACCTTCTACAGCAGCCCAGGCTCAACTGAAACCACAGCGTTTTCTGACAGCACCACAACCTCCATTCATAGTCAACAATCTACACCCTTCCCTGGCAGCCCAGGCTTCACCCTAACAGTGTTATCTGCCACCCTCACAACCGCAGACATTGGTCAGGAATCAACAGCCTTCCACAGCAGTTCAGACGCAACTGGAACAACACTCTTACCTGCCCGCTCCACAACCTCAGACCTTGGAGAATCTACAACTTTCTACATCAGCCCATCCCCTACTTACACAACACTCTTTCCTGCCAGTTCCAGCACATCAGGCCTCACTGAGGAATCTACCACCTTCCACACCAGTCCAAGCTTCACTTCTACAATTGTATCTACTGAAAGCCTGGAAACCTTAGCACCAGGTACTGCCCTTTCCATTTCATCCACATTTAGCTTCTTCTCCAGACCTGTCCATGAGTCTCCTTCAACCATTACAAACTCTCTTGGTTCTTTTCCTCTATCTTCTACTTTACTTGGGTCTACTGATTATCCAGTTTCTGGGTTCGATACCACTTCCAGTGTTCATGTGCCGTTCACTGGTCCCCACACATCTATGATGACAATCTCCCCTTCCTCTATGACTCCAGGGTGGTTTTATTTATTTATTTATTTTTCATCCTTCCATGAACCCCTCCTCTCTGGATTTTTTTTTTTTTTTTTTTTTTGAGACAGAGTCTTGCCCTGTTGCCCAGGCTGGGGTGCAATGGCACGATCTTGGCTCACTGCAACCTCTGCCTCCTGGGTTCAAGCGATTCTCCTGCCTTGTCCTCCCGAGTGGCTTGGATTACAGGTGCCCACCACCATGCCTAGCTAATTTTTGTATTTTTAGTAGAGACGGGTTTTTACCATGTTGACCAGGCTAGTCTCAAACTCCTGACCTCATGTGATCTACCCACCTCAGCCTCCCAAAGTGCTGGGATTATAGGCATGAGCCACCACGCCCAGCCTCCTTCTGTCTGTCATCATGAGAATCCGCGATTGCTTTGGCCTCCTGTGGTTTCGTTTCACATTTCCAACTCTTTCTCCTCTCTGTTCCAGGTGATCCCATGGGTAGAGTTGTCCCCTTTTGGTACATAAGAGTGCTTTTTTCATAGCTAGACCTCTTATATCTTTTGTTTCCTTACTCTCTGCTGTTCCTCCTCCCTTTCTTACTATCTGCCGGGGGCAGGGGTGGCAGCAGAGGTGTCTTCGTTGCTGTGCGGTCATCTGGCACTGTCCTGCTCTCCAGTGCGATGCTGAGTGACTGGACCTGGAATGGGAGTGCATGTTTTTGCCCTTTGGGCTCCCACAGTGACTGCTGTGGATTCTATCTCTCCACAGGGTTGTGCCAGGAAGGACAAATTTGGAATGGAAAACAGTGCGTCTGTCCCCAAGGCTACGTTGGTTACCAGTGCTTGTCCCCTCTGGAATCCTTCCCTGTAGGTAATGACCTTTTCTGAGACCTGCAGCTCTTTGCAGGCCCTTTGACCCCTGAAAATAGCATGGCAGTGTTGGAAGGATCAGCCACTGCCTCACTTGCAGGTGGAGGAGGTGTGACTCTTCCCAGCAACACTGTAAGGAGAACATGAACCTTCTACCTTTGCCTTCAAGGACAAAAGTAGAAGGTAGAAAAATGGGGTGGTCGATTTTTGGTAATTTTTAATTTTGGGGGGTACATAGTAGATGTATATATTTATGGAGTATACATGAGATGTTTTGTTACAGGAATGCAATGTGTAATAATCACAGCATGGAGAATGGGGTACACATTCCCTCAAGCATTTAACCTTTATGTTACAAACAATCCAATTGTACTATTTTAGTTATTTTATATTATTTTATTATTTTATTTTATTTTATTTTTTGAGAGGGAGTCTCATTCTGTCTCCCAGGCTGGAGTGTGGTAGCACGATCTTGGCTCACTGCAACCTCCACCTCCTGGGTTCAGGCGATTCTCCTGCCTCAGCCTCCTGAGTAGTTGAGATTACAGGCATAGGCCACCATGCCCAGCTAATTTTTGTATTTTTAATAGGGATGGAGTTTCACCATATTGGCCAGGCTGGTATGGAACTACTGATCCACCTGCCTCAGCCTCCCAAAGTGCTGGGATTACAGGCATGAGCCATCGCGCCCAGCTATTTTAGTTGTTTTTAAATGTACAATTAAATTATTATTGACTACAGTCACGCTGTTGTGTTAAATACTAGGTCTTATCCATCCTTTCTAACTATACATTTTTTGTATCCATTAACCATGCCCACCTCCCTCTCACCTCCACCCTACTACCCTTCCCAGCCTCTGGTAACCATCCTTCTACTCTCTGCCTCCATGAGTTCAATTGTTTGGACTTTTAGATTCCACTAATAAGTGAGAACATGCAATGTTTGTCTTTCTGTGCCTGGCTTATTTCACTTAACAATGACCTCCAGTTCCATCCGTGTTGTTGCAATTGACAGGATCTCATTCTTTTTGATGGCTGAATAGTACTCCACTGTGTATATGTACCACATTTTCTCTATCCATTCATCTGTTGATGGACACTTGGGTTGCTTCCAAGTCTTGGCTATTGTGAACAGCAACAAACATGGGAGTGCAGAGATCTCTTCGATGTACTGATTTCCTTTCTTTTGGGTATATACCCAGCAGTGGGATTGCTGGATTGTATGGTATATATGTATATTTTTTTGAGATGGAGTCTTGCTCTGTTGCCCAGGCTGGAGTGCAGTGGCGTGATCTCGGCTCACTGCAAGTTCCACCTCCATTCTCCTGCCTCAGCCTCCCGAGTAGCTGGGACTACAGGTGCCCGCCACCATGCCCGGCTATTTTTTTTTTTTTTGTATTTTTAGTAGAGATGGGGTTTCACCATGTTAGCCAGGATTGTCTCGATCTCCTGACCTCATGATCCACCCGTCTCGGCCTCCCAAAGTGCTGGGATTACAGGTGTGAGCCACCGCACCTGGCCGGTAGCTCTATTTTTAGTTTTAAGAACCTCCATTTCTTTTGAGATAGGGTCTCACTCTGTGGCCCAGGCTGGAGTGCAGAGGTGCAGATCATAGCTCACCACAGCCTCGAACTCCTGGGCTCAAGTTATCCTCTGGCCTCAGCCTCCCGCGTAGCTGGGACTACAGGCGTGCACTACCACGCCTGGTTAATTTTTTTATTTTTGTGGAGACAGGGTCTCGCTTTGTTGCCCAGGCAGGTCTTCCCATCTCCCCAATGCACTGGGGTTACAGGTGTGAACCACAGCACCTGGCCCAGGGCCCTTTCCATTAGCTCACCTGCCCCCCTCATCAGACGGCTTCTGTACTTAGTTCTGTCCCTTTCCCTCCTGGCCACTGGCTCCTCAGGGTTTTGGGAGACAGGGAACAGTGACCCCACCTTCCTCTTAAGTTTCTTTCACCTTCAAGACACCCACAGGCAGAGAATGTATCAATCCTGGGGGACATTATTGGGAGGTTGCTGTCTTACGCATATCATGGCCTTTTCCCACAGAAACCCCAGAAAAACTCAGAGCTGCTTTAGGTATGAGAGTGAAAGTGACTTACAGGAATTTCACAGAGAAGATGAATGACTTATCCTCCCAGGAATACCAGAACTTCAGTACCCTCTTCAAGAACCGGGTAAGACCAAGGCACACCCAGACATCCCAGGGTGATGTCCCATGTGAGAGGAAATTGAGGGGTGCACCCCAACTTAGTGATCTGAGTTCTTCTGCTCATGAGCCCCCTCCCTACCAGTCTCCCTAAGTCTTGAAAGGAGGTCCTCTGAGAGCTTCCAGCCTTCAGCCCCACATGACCCACATTATGGCAGAGGGAGCTTCCTGGGTTGGTGTTTCTTCCTATGGGACCTTACATGGGCTCCACAGAAAGGTGCCTAGGGCTGTCTCAAGAAGGCGAACAGGAGAGTCTTCACGCTCTAGCTCTGTGTGACCTTCGCTGCCTTGTTTCTTTCAGATGGATGTCGTTTTGAAGGGCGACGATCTTCCACAGTATAGAGGGGTGAACATTCGGAGATTGCTGTGAGTATATTGGGGGGCAGGTTTATAGATGTGGGGAAATCCTCCTTGTCCCTGCTTTCCTGCCTCCTCCTATCATCAATGGCTAGAATATCAATAGTGGTTGGGTCAGAGAGGCCTGCAGCCACTAGGTAACACCGGGGGCTGTGACACTTTTCATTCTTCATTCATTCATCCACTCAACACGCATTTGTTGAAAGCCAGCCCCCTGCTGGGTGCTGGGAACACAGTAGTCCCAGTTTTCCTGGAGCTCAGAATGGCAGAACACACAGATGGAAAAGTGGCTATGCAGTCTGCTTACAGTTTCAGTGAGGGGCACACAGGGTGCCCTGGGAGAGGTCCCAAAAGTAAAGCTTGGTGGGGCAGAAGGAATTCTTCCTGGAAAAACTGATAACAGGCTGGGCACGGTGGTTCATGTATGTAATCTCAATGCTTTGGGAGGCCACGGGGGGAGGATCACTTCAGGCCAGGAATTCGAGACTAGCCTGGGCAACATAGCGAGACCCCATCTCTACAAAAAGAAGAAAAAATGTAACAGCAAAACTGAGGCTTGAAGGATGAGGAGGAATGATCCAGAGAGAGGGAAGGGAAGGAGAGGCAGTTGCGGCAGAGGGAATCGATGAGAAGAAGCCCAGAGGTGAGAGAGAGGAGGGCAGATTCCAGGAACCTAAAGACGCTCAGAACAGCTGAGTGATTAAGAGCAAAGGAGCAGTGATGGGGGAGGAGGCTGGAAAGATGGCTCATGCCAAGTTAGTTAGACTTTCGGCATCAGCAGTGTAGGCCCAAGAGGGCTAGTGTCTGGTCTGCGGAGTAGACAGCTCAGTCTGGCTGTAGGGTGGAGATTGCATAAGCAGAAGTCTGTACTGGAGATGATGGTGGCCTACACCAGATAGGTGACAGTATAGGAGAAAACAGGTCCAGCGTGAAAGGTCTTTGGGAGGCAGGACTAGCAGACCATGGGATTTGCTGCGGGAGAGGAGGGAGGGAAGAATGAGGAACGAGGGCAGATTTCTGGGCTGCTGGAGGTGTGGGGTGCCCTGTGCTGGGTCGAGGAATATCATGAGGGGTAGAATGGGGGAAGGAGATGATGAGTTCAGTGTGCACCACATCAAGTTTGAAGTGCCCAGGGCCCAGCCACATGGAGTGGTTGCGTGATGCAGCAGTGGAACGTGCCCTAAAGGGTCTTATTTTGGGGGGATCAGTGGGGGCAGGTTCTCGCTCTCTTGCCTAGGCTGGAATGCAGTGGCATAATCACGGCTCACTGCAGGCTTAACCTCTCGGGTTAAGCAATCCTCCTACCTCAGCCTCTCGAGTAGCTGGAACTACAGGCCTGCACCATCATGCTTGGCTAATTTTTGTAATTTTTTTTGTTTTGCTTTTTTTTGAGACAGAGTCTTGCTCTGTCGCCTGGGCTGGAGTGCAGTGGTGCAATCTCGGCTCACTGCAGCTTCCACCTCCCAGGTTCCAGTGATTATCCTGCCTTAGCTTCCCGAGTAGCTGGGACTACAGGCATATGTCATCACACCCGGCTAAATTCTGTATTTTTAGTATTTCACCATGTTGGCCAGGCTGGTCTCGAACTCCTGACCTCAAGTGATCCGCCCACCTTGGCCTCCGAAAATGCTGGGATTACAGGTGTAAGCCACTGCCCTGGCCTAATTTTTGTGATTTTTGCAGAGATGGGGTCTTGCTATGTTGCCTGGGCTGGTCTCAAACTCCCGGGTTCAAGTGATCCTCCTGCCTCGGCCTCCCAAAGTGCTGGGATTACAATCGTGAGCCACCACACCCAGCCTCTAAAGGGTCTTATGAGAGACACAGGCATTGGTATCCCCAGATGGATGTCACTGGAAGTCCTGGGAGTGGGATGAGATGGCCCAGGTCAGGGGCGAGGGAGGGTCATGGCACAAAACGAGGGTTTCCCAGGAATGAAGCTGGAAAGCACCAACATTTAAGATCTAGCCAGAGCCCCCAGTGGAGAATGGAAAGAGGCAGATAGAGGGGTAGGAAGGGCACCTCAAGGGTGCCATGTCCTTGCAGCAGGGAAGAGAGGGTCCCAGTACCCCAACCTTGCCCCTGGCTCAGCATCGGTACTCTGGTCTTTCCATGTTGGCTCAGGATTTTTTTTGTTCAAGTCCTCCTGAGTCCTACTACTGACTTATCTTTCAAAATGACAGTGACAGATGACTTGCCTTGTCTCAATCTCTCTCCCCACAGCTGCATCATTGGCTATTGAAGGAGTAGCTTCTAGGTTAGAAACTTAACTTTTTCTTTGTTTTTTAAATTTTAAAAAATGTGGTCTTGCTCTGTTGCCTGAAGTGCAGTGGTGCAGTCATAGCTCACCACAGCCTCAAACTCCTGGGCTCAAGCGATCCTCCTGCCGCAGCTTCCTGAGTAGCTGGGACTACAAGTGTGCACCAACTTGGCTGGCTAATTTTTGTATTTTTTGTAGAGATGGGGTCTCATCATGTTGCCCAGGCTGGTCTTGAACTCCTGGCCTCAAGCAGTCCTCCCACCTCGGCCTCCGAAATTGCTGGGATGATAGGCATGAGCCACCGCACTTCTTGCCTTGTACTTCCTTTTTAAGGCTAAATAATAATTCCACAATAGACCACATTTGTTTCTCCGTTTGTCTGTTGATGGACCCTTGGTTTGCTTCCACCTTCTGGCTATGGTAAATAATGCTACTAAAAACACGAGGGTACAAATATAAATTCAAGACCTGCTTTCAGTTATTTTGTATATATACCCAGAAGTAGAATTGTTGGATCATGCATTAATTCTGTTTTAAATTTTTTGAGGAGCTCCATACTGTTTTCCATAGCAGCTGCACTATTTTACCTTCATATCAACAGGACACAGGGATTCAAATCTCTCCATCTGTTCATCCAAGAGCCTCTGTTTTGTGAGAGATGCATTTCACTCATTGGCATTTATCATGATCATGATATTTGAGATCTTGAATCGTTTTGCTCTCCTCCCTCTGTCTGGGTGGTTAGCTGCTGGAGGGAAGACTCTGTATTCTTTCTCACCTCTGGGTCACATGGCGGCTTCATCTCCAATTACCCCTCTGGGTGCTTGGGCTCCACTCGCTGGCTGGGTGGTGACATGGGTAACTAATGAAACAATTCCCACTTCTAGCAATGGTAGCATCGTGGTCAAGAACGATGTCATTCTGGAGACAGACTACACTTTAGAGTATGAGAAACTGTTTGAAAACCTGGCAGAGATTGTAAAGGCCAAGATTGTGAATGAAACCAAAACAATTCCTGTTAATCCCGATTCCTGCAGAGGTAAGCTCACCTAAAACCCCTTGACACCTGTGGGTGTCTTGGAGATCGTGACCTTGACCTCTCCCTCCCCTATCTCTTCTTTCTTCTGGGACTCCCAAGACTTCTGCCACAGGAACCCAGAAGCCAGGCCCAGGGTGCCTTCCCCAGATCCCAAAGCTGCTCCCAACAGCCCCCTCTGGGTCCCAGGCTGAGGCTGTCATATCCCCATTTGAGCCTTCTCACAAGCACAGCTGCATGTCTAGGGTGGACAAAGACCCCCATGGGCACTGGCCCAGGGGAGGGCATGGTATAGAAGAAGACAGAGAGGCCTGGCTACCCCCAGGGAGGCAGAGGGAAGTGTTTCTGTTCCATCTTCTTTCCCATCCACTCTCGGCAGAGGCCATACTGTGCTATAGTGAAGATGACACTTTCGTGGATTCATCAGTGACGCCGGGCTTTGACTTCCAGGGTAAGCGGCTATGTGGAGCGTGGGCACTAAGAGTGGGGGCTGGGGTGCTTTGGCCAGGCTCATGCATGCTGCCTGCCCCTCTCCCCCAGAGCAATGCACCCAGAAGGCTGCCGAAGGATATGCCCAATTCTACTATGTGGATGTCTTGGATGGGAAGCTGGCCTGTGTGAACAAGTGCACCAAAGGAACGAAGTCGCAAATGAACTGTAACCTGGGCACATGTCAGCTGCAACGCAGTGGCCCCCGCTGCCTGTGAGTGTCCCCACAAGCCCAGCACCCACTCTGTCCTGGTGATAGGGCCCTCCCCCTCCCCAGCAGTCACCCACAGGGTTGGGGGATTGAGTAGAGCTTGGCAGGTGCCTCCTCCCCACTCCTGGACATACCTCTCCCCTGTATCCTCATCCCCACCCCCCACACCCACAAGAGTGAGGAGTAGGAGTAGATTATAGACACAGAGGTCCCAGAGCTGGGCAATCCCTTCCTGAGAAAGTTCATGCTGTCAATTTCCAAATCTATCTCTATCTCTATCTTTGTCTGTATCGCTATCTCTATCTTTGTATCTCTATCTCAATCTCTATATCTGTCTATGTTGTTAATTTCCCTGATGTCATCTCTGCCATGCTGTCAAGATTACCTCTAGCTGCAGCCAGAGCACTAAGTCCACAGACCATAAATTAAAGTGCAAAATAAAAAACATGATAACAGGCCCATTTAGGTGGCAGCTGCTTAGAGATTAGGTGGGTGAATGGCATGTGTCCGGGACGAGACACCCAACACTCTCAGGTCCCCCTGAGCCCTAGTCATTTGAATTGCTGATCTGCAGTCTCCAGGTCCCCCCAACTCCCTCAGTGCCCATCAGCCTGAGGAAGTCAGGGACCCAGGCTCTCTGGGGGCTGAGCTCCAGCCCTTGGAGTGAGGGAGATCTGGTTTCCTGTGCTTAGGAGAGTGGGTTAGCCCTCGGGATATTGGATGTGAGGGATCTCTGGGGCTCAGCCTGAGCTTGTCTGTGTCCCCAGGTGCCCAAATACGGACACACACTGGTACTGGGGAGAGACCTGTGAATTCAACATCGCCAAGAGCCTCGTGTATGGGATCGTGGGGGCTGTGATGGCAGTGCTGCTGCTCGCATTGATCATCCTAGTCATCTTATTCAGCCTATCCCAGAGAAAACAGCACAGGTGAGCTTGTGGGGCCAGCACCGCAGGCCCAGACAGAGGGGACAGATCCTGAGGTGGCCACTGTCTGAATGTCCTAAGGCTCTGCTTCTTCCAGGCCAGCAATCAGAGAGGTCAGCTGAGGCCAGACGGGGTGCCCAGACCCTCCCAGCCCTGGGTGCAGCAAAGGGCAGCCTTCCTATAGGATACATCAATTTGGCAGAGTGTTTTAGTCCATTTTGTGCTATTATAACAGAATACCACCAGTGGGTAATTGATAAACAATAGAAGTTTATTTGGCTTACAGTTTTGGAGGCTGGGAAGTCCAAGATTAAGGGGCTGCATCTGGTGAGGACTTTCTTGCTGCATCACAGCACGGCAACATGGCAGTCTGCATTACATGGACAGAGAGGAAGAGAGGGCTGAACTCACTTATTTTTTTTTCTTTAAGAGACAGGGTCTTGCTGTCACCCAGGCTGGAGTGCAGTGGCATGATCTTGGCTCACTGCAACCTCTGCCTCCCAGGTTGAAGCGATTCTCATGCCTCAGCTTCTCGAGTAGCTGGGATTACAAGTGCATTCCACCATGCCTGGCTAATTTTTGTATTTTTAATAGAGATGGGGTTTCACCATGTTGGCCAGGCTGGTCTCGAACTCCTGACCTTGAGTGATCCACCCACCCTGGCTTCCCAAAGTGCTGGGATTACAGGTGTGAGCCACCGTGCCCCTTAAATTAAATTAAATTAAATTAAATTGTGTTGTAGAAATAGGGTCTCACTATATTGCCCAGGCTGGTCTGAAACTCCTGGCCTCAAGCAGTCCTCTCACCTCAGCCTCCAAAGTTGTTGGGATTACAGGTGTGAGCTGCCACCCCTGGCTGTCTGAACTCGCTTTTATTACACACCCACTTTAGAGATAATGATGTTAATCCCTTCACGAGGACAGCACCTTCATGACCTAATCATGTCTTCAAGGTCCTACCTCTCAGCATTGCTGCCTTGGGGATTAAATTTCCAACACATGAACTTTAAAGGATACATTCAAACCATAACACAGAGAATGGAAACAGAAGCGTATGTGTGGAAATTAGACTATGTAATGACATTCCCCGTAGTTAGTTATAACTCACCTTGGCCACCACAGAGCACAGCACCACATGGGGAAGCTGAGATGGAGCATCTGGGTCTTGCTTTTCCCAGCTGTAAAATGGGATAAGATGCACCTGTGAAGTTTGCTGGGAAACCCTGGCACAGTACCTGACCCGAAGTCGGCAATTGAAGGGAGCTACCCTATGCCCCCATCTCACGGATATGGAAACTGAGGCCCACTAAAGGGAGTGAGGGGCAGCCAGGAGGCCTGGCCAGTGCCTGCCTTGGTAGAGGGGAAGCCATGGTGATACTACTTTTTGTTCTCTGCCATCATCGCTGCCATCTGTGACTTGGGGTGTGGCTGTGACTGTCCCCTCGAGGGAAGCTGAAGGTCAGGGTCCACCAAGTCCCTCCTCGGCCTCCTTGCCTACAGCTGCTCACGGCATTTCTGTCTGCAGGGAACAGTATGATGTGCCTCAAGAGTGGCGAAAGGAAGGCACCCCTGGCATCTTCCAGAAGACGGCCATCTGGGAAGGTACCTCTAGTTAAGGGCAAGGAGATGAGCAGAGCTGGAGGGTGAAGAAAGGCAGGGTAGTGCCTGTGCCTGTGGGGGTGACGTGGGGTCCTTCCCCCCTTCGGGGTGGCTGTGGCTGACAGCCCGTTCCCCACCTGCCGCTGCAGCCCCGAACCCAGACACCACCCCTGCTGTGTGCAAGGGTGCAGGAGCGGTTGAGAACCAGATCCTGCCCCTGGAGACCAACTCAGTGAGGGCATCCAATGCACACTCAGCTAATCGGGGTGATAGGGCCATTCCCAGGGCAGAGGGAGCAGAGGGGTGGACCTGACCCAGCCTGGGTGGGGATGGGGGGCGTCAGAGAAGCCCTCAGATGAGACTGACTCTTGAGCAGGTGAGTAAGCAGGTGTGCTTCCTCCTTCAACACAGTGGGAGCCCAGTAAGCAGGGAGGCCTTATCCCAGTGAGGACAGTGCCCAGGCAGGGGGCACTGCATGAGAAACGGCTGCAGTTGGGAAGGAGCTTGCTTTTGGTGGGGAAGGGAAGGCAGGTCAATCTCACAAAGAAAGAGTGAGGGACATGAGGTTGGCAGGGCTTCGGGAATGGGGTGGGGGGTTGAGGGGCTTTGGCCGCCCACCTTTTTTTGTGAGACAGAGTCTCGCTCTGTCGCCCAGGCTGGAGTACAGTGGCGCGATCTTGGCTCACTGCAACCTCTGTCTCCCAGGTTCAAGCGATTCTCCTGCTCTCAGCCTCCCTAGTAGCTGGGAGGCATGCCACCACGCCCAGCTGATTTTTGTATTTTTAGTTGAGACGGTAGAGACAGGGTTTCATCATGTTGACCAGGCTGGTCTCGAACTCCAGACCTTAGGTGATCCACGCGCCTTGGCCTCCCAAAGTGCTGGGATTACAGGCATGAACCACCATGCCTGGTCACATTTTGAATTTTTTTTACTCAAAAGGCCATTCAGGGAGCACTAAAGCAGGGAGACCAGGTGGAGGAAGTGAGGCTGAGGAGGTTAGGGGAGGGAGAGGAGACGCAGCCTGGTGGAGATATGGCTGAGGGGGTAGGAGAGGGAGAGGGAGTGAGGGAGGATTTCCGAGATTGTCTGAGTTGACTCTTGGGCCCCGAAGGATGGGGGAGAAGCAGCCGGTGGAGCACACTGAGTTGGGGGGCTGGTGGGTGCTGAGGGGGAGGCTGCAAGGCTCGTGCCTGTCTGAAGCTCCGGGAGGGGTCTGCAGCCTGAACCAGGGACTGGAATAGAGGTTTGTCCATTCATCGGGGAGAATGCAGAGTGAGAAGTGAGGAGGGTGAAAGAGGAACCCCCCCTCCAGGAGCCACTGTAGAAGGACAGGTAGGGCATGAGGACCCCGATCTAGGAGGAGGCAGACAAAGAGGGGTCAGAGGTGCAGGGAGAGCCCCGGAGTCCAGAGAGTGAGTAGTTCTGTGGGACCAGGAAGTAAGTGATCGCTGTGCTCCGGGAGGATGCTGGAAGAAGATTCTAGACGCAGCTTTTTTGCCTGCTATGGTTACCGTTGCTATGAGGGAGGGCGGCCCTGCTGACCCAGAGCCAGCCCTGTCTCCCGCTCCACTCTGACCTCACCCCTGAGTCCAGGGCTGCACGCCCGCTCCTCCGTGCCCCCGCTTCCACCCCGTGCATGTGGGGGGCTTCTGCTTCGCTCCCTCCTGTTCCGGGGTCCAGCGGGCGGCTCCCCAGGCAGGCTCGGCACTTACCCGCAGCCCAGTGATGCAGGGTCGGAGGGGTGGTCGGCAGTGGGAAAGGGTGTAGGGCAGATGCCGGGCTGACTCTTCCTTTTCCTAGAGGAAATCCCCTCTGCCCCCTAATCCTCCCCCCACCAAGGCTCCCATCACTCATCACGGCCTCTCCCTACAGACCAGAATCTGAGGGATAGCAGATTCGGCCTTGAGAACGCCTACAACAACTTCCGGCCCACCCTGGAGACTGTTGACTCCCGCACAGAGGTGACTCAGCTGCGAGCTGCCCCCACCCCCTGAGGCTGCTCCACTTCCTCTGGGGTTCCCTCTTCCCCCTGGGACTTCCTCCCTCCCCCTGGGACTCCCTCCTCCCCCTGGGTCTCTCTCGCTTCCTCCTGGGACTCCCTCCCTTTCCCCTGGGACTCCCTCCCTTCCCCTGCGACCCCTTCCCTTCCCCCGGGACTCCCTCCCTTCCCCTGGGACTCTCTCCTCCCCCTAGGACTCCCTCCCTCTCCCTAGGACACTCTCCCTACCCCTGGGACTCCCTTCTCCCCCAGGACTCCCTCCCTTCTCCTGGGACTCCCTCCTCCCCCAGGACTCCTTCCTCTCCCTGGGACTCCCTCCCTTCCCCCTGGGACTCCCTCCTCCCCCAGGATGCCCTCCTCTCCCTAGGACTCGCTCCTCACCTGGGCCTGCCCCTTCCCCTGGGACTCCCCCCTCCCCCCAGGACTCCCTCCTCTCCCTAGGAATCCCTCCCTTCCCCCTAGGATTCCCTCCCTCCCCCTGGGACTCTCTCCTCCCCCTGGGGATCCCTCCTCCCCCCAGGGCTCCCTCTTCCTCCTGGGGCTCCCCCTTTCCCGGGTCTGCCCCTTGGCCTCACCTCTTCTCTCCCGCCCCCTAGCTCCACATCCAGAGGCCGGAGATGGTAGCATCCGCTGTGTGAACCAACGGGGGCCTCCCACCCTCATCTGTCTCTGTGCAGGAGAGCTGCAAACACAGAGCCCCCCACAGGCCTCCGGAGTTGGTCAAGAGGAGACCGAAGTCAGGCCCTGAAGCTGGTCCTGCTCTGAGCTGACAGACTTGGCCAGTCCCCTGCCTGTGCTCCTGCTGGGGAAGGCTGGGGGCTGTAAGCCCCTCCATCCAGGAGTTTCTAGACTCCCAGAAGCCTCCGCACCCCTGTCTCCTCCTGGGTGGCCTCCCCACTCTGGAATTTCCCTACCAATAAAAGCAAATCTTAAAGCTCAGAATGAGAAGTGAGAGGTTTCCTTCCCCTCCTTCCGCAGTTGGGGTCGGGTTGGGGGTCAGAGCCCTCCTGGGAAGGGATTTCTCCCGGGACTGACTGCTGAATGGGGCATGGAACGAATGCTCTGGGCCCCTTCCTGTGTCCTGGCAGGGGGCCCCCTCCCCTGCTCCAGTCAGGACGGGGCTAGGCCTGCCTCTGCTGAGGTCCCTGTGGCAGAAAAGCCTACTGTCAGGTTCTGGGGACAGGAGAGGACCTCAGGTTCAACCCCAGTTGGCCAGGGAGTGAGCACTTGGCTCCGCGGAGCTTGCACAGGGCAGGGTCACTCCAGATGGCCATGGGCGCCGTGCTTACCTCGGAACCCACAGACCAAACCCAGGAACTCCCTGCCCAGGCATGGCCATGTCTTCAGGGTAGACTCATAGGACAATAAGAAGGGTTATTTTATTTATTTATTTTTTCTGAGACAGAGTCTTGCTCTGTTGCCCAGGCTGGAGTATGGTGGCACTATCTTGGCTCGCTGCAACCTCCGCCTCCCAGGTTCAAGCGATTCTCCTGCTTCAGCCTCCTGAGTAGCTGGGATTACAGGCGCCCACCACCATGTCTGGCTGATTTTTGTATTTTTAGTAGAGATGGGGTTTCATCATGTTGGCCAGGTTGGTCTCAAACTCCTGATCTCAAGTGATCTTCCCATGTCAGCCTCCCAAAGTGCTGGGATTACAGGTGTGAGCCACCATACCCAGCCAATAAGAAGGGTTAGAGAAGAGACAAAGGGGGCGTCTCTGCTAGGGGTTAGGGTCAAATGCAGGTGGTACCCTCCTCCTTTCCCAGCTCAGGCCCGGTCCCTCTTGCCCATCTCCCACCACCCTCGGTCGGGGGGATCTCATCAGCTCCCCCCTGGCTCCTACAGGCCCCCTGGGCTGCCCCTCTGTTGGGGTGATAAAGCTGATAACCCTCACGCCTATGGGCTGCCAGGCCAGGGAGCGGCACCCCCTCCCTCTGCCCTTTGGTCTGAAACAGGCCCTGCGCCCCAAGTCATGAGGTAAGCTTCCAGACTGACTCAGGCTCAGGCTGGCCCCTGATCCCCAGTGTCTCAGGGACCAAAGGTCTCTGGCACCCTTTATTTATGAGTTTGCTTCTCTGAGGCTCATTTCGCCAGCTCCTTTGGGGGTGACAGGCAAGTGAGACCTGCTCGGAGCTCCGATGCCGAGACCAGGGACCATGGCACTGTGTCTGCTGACCTTGGTCCTCTCGCTCTTGCCCCCACAAGCTGCTGCAGAGCAGGGTGAGTGACCCCCATGCCCCGCTGCCCACAAGGTCCCCATCCCAGGGGCCAGCCTGCTGTCTGCCCATCCCCGAGGGAAGGCTGCCTCCAGGGCACCAATGGGGGGGTGCCCTCTGCCTGGAGCTCAGCCCTGTGCCCAGCCCCTGGACTTCTCTTTTCTCTCCAGTGAGCTTTTGGGGGAAGAGCCAGGGCATTGGAGCCTCCTCCAGTTGAGGGTCTCTGAGCCTTAGTTTCCCCTTCTGAGCCTCAGTCTCCCCTCTGGAAAGTAAGAATAATAACACCTGCTTTTCAGGGCAGCTGCTGGGATTGAAAAGAGCTCCCCGCCAGGCATGATCCCTGGCACAAGACTGATGCTCAACCCATATTAGAGTCTATCCTTACCCAGTGAATGTTCCCGCCAGCTCCCTGTCACCTCCCATACCAGCACACCCTGCTGTGTGCCCCGGGAATGTTTCCGGGATGTAGCCACACGGGCACAAAATGGGGTTTCAGAAGCCCCAGATTCTAATCCTGCCATGAAACAGCTGTGCACCCTGGGGCTGCTCAGTTCATCTCCTGCCTCAGTCTCCTCAGAAGACAAGGCATTACGACCTCTGAGGATCGTTCCAGCTCAGCCGCTTGGGGCTTCATGGCCGTGGGGACCCGGGGGGCTCAGGGCAGGATGGATGACAGTGGGTTCCAGTTGGACTCTCTGCCCCTCACCTGCCCCCAGAGAAGGGCGTAGGGGAACCAAGACAGAAACTGGACCCATAGACCTCAGGGTCCCTGCCCCTCGAGATGTCACCCTGTGGCGATGTCACCCAGACCTGCCAGCCCATTTGTCGTAATGAAAACACTCCCTTGCACTTTCTGCGCCTCCCAGACCCTTGGTGATGTATCCCTAATAACGGCATCTTAGACAGGATCTTCTGTTTCCCTCCCAATCCGTGCCCCCATCTGTCTCCCTGTCTCCTTCCTTTTTTTTTTTTTTTTTTTTTTTGAGATAGAGCCTCAGTCTGTCACCCAGGCTGGAGTTCTGTAGCGCAATGTCAGCTCACCGCAACCTCCTCCTCCCGGGTTCAAGCGATTCTCCCACCTCAGGCTCTTGAGTAGCTGGGATTACAGCCACACGCCACCATGCCCAGCTAATTTTTGTATATTTTTAGTAAAGACAGGGTTTCACCATGTTAACCGGGCTGGTCTCAAACTCCTGACCTCAGGTAGTCCTCCCACCTTGGGCTCCCAAAGTGCTGGGATTACGGGGGTGAGCCACTGCTCCTGGCCCCCTCCTTTCTTTCTCTCTGCTCCTCCCTTCCCTCTTCCTGGGTTCTTCTAGCCCCTTCCTTCCCCCTCTCTTCTCTTTCTTCTTCTCCCCGCCTCTCCTTGGCCCCCTCCTGGCCTCTCCCCACTTTCTGCGTGTTATCGTTGATTTCATCCCTAGCCTCAGTCTCTGCCTTTGTAGAATGTGACCTTTCAGACCCTGTTCCTGCTCTCCAGGATTCTGTGGCTCCTCCGTCTCTGTGCCTGGCATTGGCTGTCCTCTGGGGCCCTGGCCAGCTTTGAGCAGCCTCTGACCCTTTCCATGTTCCCTCTCCAGGGACCCAGAGCCTCACGCCTGCTCAAGTCACGGGGCTGGGGATACCAGGGCAGGGCGTGGGTCTAGAGAGACAGCTGCAGTGGCCTCAGCCTGATCCTTCCCAGCAGACACACCCTCTCATCCCGCAGGTCACCTGGTTATATTGCTTGTCAACAAAACACAATGTCCTGTCTGTTCGCCCAGCCCGGCCCTGCCATCACAGATGCCCTCTCACCCCTACACCCAGCATGAGGGCCACCAAGGCCTGGGTGCTCAGTCACCTGTCCATGGCAGGTATCCCTCTGCCCTCCCCCCATCCCTGTTTAGGGCTCTGTCCCCATCTGGCACTTCCATCACCATCCCACTCTTGTCCTCCTCCAGAGAGATTTTTTTTTTTTTTTTTTTTGAGAAGGAGTCTCCGTCTGTCACCCAGGCTGGAGTGCAGTGGCGCCATCTCAGCTCACTGCAACCTCCACCTCCCAGGTTCAAGCAATTCTCCTGCCTCAGCCTCCTGAGTAGCTGGGATTATGAGTGCACGCTACCACACCCAGCTAATTTGTGTATTTTTAGTAGAGACGGGGTTTCACCATGTTGGCCAGGGTGGTCTTGAACTCAGAACCTCAAGTGATCCATCTTCCCAAAGTGCTGGGATTACAGGCGTGAGCCACTGCACCCAGTACCCTCCTGAGAAATTCTAAGGGAACTTCAAATATCTACCCCGGCTCCCTACTCCCATCAACAAGGCTCCCCTCCCAGGCCAGGTGCAGTGGCTCATGCCTATAATCCAGGCATATTGGGAGGCCAAGGTGGAAGGATCACTTGAGCCCAGGAGTTTGAGACCATCCTGGGCAACATAGCAAGACCCCATCTCTACAATAAATTAGCTGGAAATGGTGGTGCACGCCTGTGTCCCACCTACCTGGGAGACTGAGGTGGGAGGACCGCTTGAGCCTGGGAGGTCGATGCTGCAGTGAGCTGTGATTGCACTACTGCACTCCAGCCTGGATGACAGAGTGAGACCCTGTCTCCAAAAAAATCAAAAACACCCACCTCCTCCAGGGAACCCTCCAGGAATCTGCATTAACTCTCCTTGCCTCAAGCCCACCCCTGTAACCACAGGGGACCAGAAAAAATTGTAGTTGTTGCTCCCTGGGGCTGTCATTATAAAGTATTGCAATCTCCATGCCTTATGATAACAGAAATGGATTGCCTTGCTGTCCTGGAGGCCACAATCTAAAACCGAAGTGTCACAGGGCCATGATCCCTCTGAAGTTGCCAGGGAAGGGTCTGTCCCGGGCCTCTCTCCTGGCTGCGGGTGGTTGGTGGCAATCTGTGGCGTTCCTGGGCTGGTAGACGCTTTGCCTCCATCTTTACCTCATCTTGCTGTGGGTGTATCTATCTCTGTGTTGGGTTAGGACCCATGCTAGTGACCTCAGTTTAACTCGATCCCCTGCAAAAACCCTATCTCCAAATAAGGCCACCTTCTGGGGCACTGGGGATTAGAGTTTCAGTTCAGCTCACAACAGAAAGGAATGAGGGGAGACCCTGCCGGGGTGGGGCATGAGGAGCAGACCTTTCAAAATTAAAAAGAAATATTTTTGGTTTTTATTTTTTTTTTAAGACAGTCTCACTCTGTCCCAGGCTGGAGTGCAGTGACACTATCTCAGCTCATTGCAACCTCTGCCTCCCAGGTTCAAGTGATTCTCCTGCCTCAGCCACCTGAGTAGCTGGGATTACAGGCGCCCACCACCATGCCTGGCTAATTTTTGTATTTTCAGTAGAGACGGGAGTTTCGCCATGTTGGCCAGGCTGGTCTCGAACTCCTGACCTCAAGTGATTTGTCCACCTCAGCCTCCCAAAGTGTGAGCCACTGCGCCTGGCTGATACAGTGACTTGTTTTCTTTTGATTAGATACCCAGTAGTGGGATTGCAGGATCAAATGGCAGATGTACTTTGAGTTCTTTGAGAAATCTCCATACTGTTTTCTATAGAGGTTGTACTGATTTACTTCCTGTCAGCAATGTATAAGCGTTCCCTTTTCACCACATCCATGCCAATATCTATTTGTTTTTGTTTGTTTTGTTTTGTTTTGGCTTTTTAATAACGGTCATTGTGACTGGGATATATTCTGTATCTCATTGTGGTTTCCATTTGCATCTCCCTGATGCAAATTAGTGATGTCGAGCATTTTTTCATATGCTTGGTGGTCATTTGTAGATCTTCTTTTGAGAAGTGTCTGTTTATGACCTTTGCCCACTTTTCGATGGGAGGGAGCAGGCTTTTTTTTTTTTTAAAAAAAAAAAAAAAAGAGACAGAAATTGCTGACCAGGAGCAGTGATTCATGCCTGTAATCCCAGCCCTTTGGGAGGCTGAGGTGGGTGGATCACTTGAGGTCAGGAGTTCAAGATCAGCCCGGTCAACCCGGCAAAACCCCATCTCTACTAAAAATAGAAAAATTAGCTGGGCATGGTGTAACAAGCCTGTAATCTCAGCCCCTCAGGAGGCTGAGACAGGACAATCGCTTGAACCTGGGAGGCAGAGGTTGCAGTGAGCCGAGATGGCATCGCTGCACTCCAGCCTGGGCGACAGAGTGAGACTTTATCTCAAAAAAAAAAAAGAAAAAGAAGAAATTGCTAATAGCTGGAAAAAAAACAGCAAGGGAGGAAACAAGTGAGGAGAAGGGGGGATGTGACCCCAACTGCTTCTGCCTCCTTCTCTTCCATCCCCATCCGCCCACCTCCCATGGCCCTCCAGTGGGGAGGTAGTTGCATGGTCTGCAGGGCCTCAACCCAACCCATTGCCCTAACCTTCTGAGATCAGATGAATGCTTTGGCTTCAACATGAACAATCTATTTCTCTGTAATTGGTCAAAATTAATGGAGAATAGCACTTGAGCACTGATCTTTTATTTCCCTCCCAAACCTCCTCCCCGCTCCGTCTCCTCCCTTTTTTTTTTTTTTTTTTTTTCTGAGATGGAGCCTTGCCCTGTCACCCAGGCTGGAGTGCTGTAGCGTGATGTCAGCTCACTGCAACTTCCACCTCCATCTTGATGGGAGGTAGCAGGCCTTCTTTTAAAAAAAGAAATCATTGACCAAGAGCAGTGGTTTATGTCTGTAATCTCAGCATTTTGGGAGGCTGGCACACTCTGTCTTAGGTGGCCGACCGTGGCCACCAGCACCCGACTTGAGCACTGCACTCCAGCCTGGGTGACAGACGGAGACCACGTCTCTAAAAAAAAGAAAAATTTAATGGGGTTGGGGAGAGCAGAGCCAACATAAAAACAATTAGAGGACCAGGCATGGGTGGTTCATGCCTGGAATCCCAGCACTTTGGGAGGCTGAGGTGGGAGGATCACTTGAGCCCAGAAGTTTGAGACCAGCCTGGGCAACACAGGGAGACTTTCATCTCTACAAAAAGATGTAAAAATTAGGCATTGTGGTGTGCGCCTGTGGTCCCAGCTACTTGGGAAGCTGAGGTAGGAGGATCACTTGAGGCCAGGAGGTGGAGGCTGCAATAAGCCATGTTTGCACCACTGCAATCCAGCCTGGGTGACAGAGGGAGACTCCGTCTCAAGAAAAAAAAAAAAAAAAAAGAGGCTGGGCATGGTGGCTTACACCTGTAATCCCAGCACTTTGGGAGGCCAAGGCAGGCGGATCACTTGAGGCCAGGGGTTCGAGACCAGCTTGGCTAACATGGTGAAAATCCGTCTCTACAAAAAATATAGGCCAAGCGCGGTGGCTCACGCCAGTAATCCCAGCACTTTGGGAGGCCAAGGCGGGTGGATCACATGAGGTCAGGAGTTAGAGACCTGCCTGTGCAACATGGTGAAACCCCGCCTCTACTAAAAATACAAAAAAACTAGCCAGGTGTGGTTGTGTGCCCCTGTAATCCCAGCTACTCGGGAGGCTGAGGCAGGAGAATTGCTTGAACCTGGGAGGTGGAGGTTGCAGCGAACCAGGATCATGCCACTGTGCTCCAGCCTGGGTGACAGAACGAGACTCTCTCTCAAAATAAATAAATAAATAAATAAAACCTGGGCATGGTGATACGTGCCTGTAGTCCCAGCTACTTGGGAGACTGAAGCTGAAGGACTGCTTGAACCCAGGAGGCGGAGATTGCAGTGAGCCAAGACTGCACTCCAGCCTGGGCAACAATGAGACCTTGTCTCAAAAAATAAAGAAAGAAAAAATAAAAATAAAAGAAAGCAGTTATGGAGGAGCCCACACAGTGGATGTTGCAGAACTGAGTGCTTGCTATGTGTGGTGGACTCACCCCAATAACACTGTCCAAGTCCCAGTCCCTTCTCTCCCCTTATCTCCTATACTCACCCCTGCAAAGCCTTCTTACTTCCCTCTGACTCCACCCTCTTCCCACCTCCTGGGGGTCAGGGGGTCAGGGCCTACCGGGCACAGTGGAGTGAAGATGCTCACGGGGAGCCCTTGGCCTCCTATATCTGCCTGGATTTACCTGCAGGGGCCAGGCCCAGGCAGGGACAGGGGTATGCTGTTTCCAGGAAGTCCTGCTGTGGGCCTGGGCCTATGGCCTGGCTTTGCCATAAGGAGGGCTGGCTATGGGAGCCATGAAGCCTCGTTGGCCTTGGTCACTTGGCCTTGCCACTCCATCCCTGGCACAGTCTGTCTTAGGTAGCCGACCCCAGCCACTAGCATCCCACAGATTAAGTGACTTCATGCAGCTCATAGTGCTGAGATAATGGGGCTGAGACCTCTCATCTTGTTCTAGATGAAACTGGTTACATAATTTTAGGGCCCAGAGCAAAATGGACATGCAAGGCCCTTTGTTCAAAGATTTCTTGTGGTTTTTAAGAGATATGACCTCGCTCTGTTGCCCAGGCTGGAGTGCAGTGGCGCCACCATAGCTCACTGCAGCCTTGAACTCCTGGGCTCAAGTGGTCTTCCCGCCTCAGCCTCCCAATTAGCTGGGACGAGAGGTATGCACCACCACGCCCGATTAGTTTTTTTTTAGTAGAGTTAGCATCTCACTATGTTGCCTAGGCTGATCTCAAACTGTGGCCTCAAGTGATCCACCTACCTCAGCCTCTTGAGTACCTGGGACTATAGGCACGCACCACCACGCCCAGCTAACTTTTTTTATTTTTAGTAGCGACAAGGTCTTGCTGTGTTTCCGAGGCTGGTCTCAAACTCATGGCCTCAAGCAACGCTCCCCACTTGGCTTCCCAAAGTGCTGGGATTACAGGTGTGAGCCATCACGCCCGGCCTATTTTATTTTTTAATTATTGAAAGATAATATGCCAGACACAGTGGCTCATGTCTGTAACTCCAGCATTTTGGGAGGCCGAGGCTGGAGGATCACTTTGGACCCAGAGCTTGAGACTATCTGGGCAACATAGCAAGACCCCATCTCTACGTCTATTAAAAGTAATAAAAAGAAATTATATTATATTATATTAATTTACATGAATCCAGTGTGGATGAAAGGTAGTAAGTGAGGTTGGGGGTGGGGCACCTAGGGCCCACGTCCAGTCCTAATTTTTATATTTTATATTTCTTGTAGAGATGAGGTTTCTCTCTATTGCTCAGGCTGGTCTCGAACTCCTGGTGTCAAGTGATTCACCGCCCCTCAGTCCCCTAAAGGGCTGGGATTACAAGCATGAACCACCATGCCTGGCCAATCTATTTATTCTCGAGTGAGCTTTTCTAGTTTGTGTCTTCGAGAGAATTTGTTCATTTCATCTAAGTTGTCAAATTTATTGGCATGAAGTTGTTTACAGATCTCCATTTTAATATCTGTAGAATCCTAGTGCCCTGGTAGTTTTCTTCACGTTTCTTGTGTTTGGAGTTGTTGAACTTTTTGGAGCTGTGGGCTTATAGTTTTTATCAAGTTTGAAAATGTGGGGCCGTTGTTTCTTCACATATTTTTTAGTTACCCCTTTTTCTCCTTGCCTTTAGGGACTCCTATATATTAGGCTGCTTAAAGTTGTCCCAACACTTACTGATAATCTTTAAAAAAAAAATTCTTTTTTTTTTTTTTTTGAGACAGGGTTTCATTCCATTGCCCAGACTGGAGTGCAGTGATGCAATCTCAGCTCACTGCAACCTCCGCCTTTCGGGCTCAAGCAGTTCTCCTGTCTCAGCCTCTCAAGCAGCTGGTACTACAGGTGCATGCCACGATGCCCAGCAAATTTTTGTATTTTTTGTTGAGATGGAGGTTTCATCATGTTGCCCAGGCTGGTCTCGAGCTCCTGGGCTCAAGTGATCTGCCTGTCTGGGCTTCCCAAAGTGCTGGGATTACAAGCGTGAGCCACCGCACCCCACCCTTAAATTTTTTTTTAATTCCTTTTTTTTTTTTTTTTTGAGATGGAGTCCTGCTCCATCACCCAGGCTGGAGTGCAGTGGCGCGATTTTGGCTTACTGCAACCTCCGCCTCCCGGTTCAAGTGATTCTTCTGCCTCAGCCTCCTGAATAGCTGGGACTACAGGTGTATGCCATCATGCCCAGCTAGTTTTTGTATTTTTAGTAAAGACAGGGTTTCACCATATTTGCCAGGCTGGTCTCGAACTCCTGACCTTGTGATCTGCCCACCTTGGCCTCCCAAAGTGCTGGGATTACAGGCATGAGCCACCACGCTCTGCTCATTTTTTCTTTACGTCTTTCAGTGTGGATAGTTTCTATTGCCATCCCTTCACATCATTGTTTATTTTCTTCTTCAATGTCTAATCTGTCCTTAATCCCATCTGGTGTATTTTTTTTTTATCTCTAGAAGTTCTGTTTGTTTATATACACATTTTTCATGTTTCTATTGGATTATTGCACATATGGAACACAGTTATAGAAACTATTTTGGACTGGATGCGGTGGCTCATACCTGTAATCCCAGCACTTTGGGAGGCTGAGGCAGGAGGATCCCTTGAGGCCCAGAGTTCAAGACCAGCCTGGGCAGCAATAGTGAGACCCCTGTCTCTACGAAAACAAAACAAACAAACAAACAAACAAACAAACAAAAACTTTTAAAAAATTGGCTAGGCATGGTGGCTCATGCCTGTAGTCCCAGCTACTCAGGAGGCTGAAGTGGAAGAATTGCTTGAGCCCAGGAATTTGAGGTTGCAGTAAGCTGTGATTGCCCCACTGCACTCCAGCCTGGGCGATACAGAGAGACACTGTCTCTCAAAAAATAAATAAATAAGTCCGGATGTGGTGGTTCATGCCTGTAATCCCCGCACATTGGGAGGCTGAAGCCAGCACATCACCTGAGGTTGAGAGTTCGAGACCAGCCTGATCAACGTGGAGAAACCCCATCTCTATTAAAAATACAAGATTAGTTGGGGTGTGGTGACACACGCCTGTAATCCCAGCTACTCGGGAGGCTGAGGCAGGAGAATCACTTGAACCCCGGAGGCAGAGGTTGCGGTGAGCCAAGATCACACCATTGCACTCCAGCCTGGGCAACAAGAGCAAAACTACATCTCAA
>NW_026652612.1:24118-31567 GCF_009828535.3 Hylobates moloch
ATACATACATACATACATACATACATACATACATACATACATACATACTACTTAAATGCCTTTCTCTGAAGACTCTTATGTCTGTGTCCATTCTGGGTAGGTTTCCATAGGCTGATTATTTTTCTGTCCATGGATCATGTTTCCTTGACTGTTCATGCTCAGTAATGATTCATGCCAGATGTGAATTTTACCTTGTTGGGTGCTGGGAATTTTTGCATTCCGTTTTTATTATTATTATTATTATTATTTTTGAGACAGAGTCTCGCTCTGTTGGCCAGGCTGGAGTGCAGTGGCACGATCTCGGCTCACTGCAACCTCTGTCTCCTAGGCTCAAGCAATTCTCCTGCCTCAGCCTCCCGAGTAGCTGGGATCACAGGTGCGTGCCACCACGCCCAGCTAATTTTTCTATTTTTAGTAGAAACGAGGTTTCACCATGTTGGCCAGGCTGGTCTTGAACTCCTGACCTCAGGTAGTCCGCCCACCTTGGCCTCCCAAAATGCTGAGATTACAGGCGTGAGCCACTGCGCCTGGACTCTTTTTTTTTTTTAAGTAAACTTTCTAGCTAAGAATATATGACTGTACATTGTATTTTCTATTGAAAGACTTCAGTTGTCTGATTAATAAACTTCCCAAGTACTTAAGAAATTCCATAAATCTAACAAATTAAATGTATATTTTTTAAAAACTTCCCCACACATAGATGTTTCTATGGGTCTAATTAAATGTTTACGTGTGTTGAATCTTAAGTTCTCTTAAATGTTTTAACAGTTTACAATCTTAGCAAGGTTCTAATGGAAAATCACAAATCTAAATCAACCACTCACTTATATATTTCAAATTGCAATTACAATCTTCGCTTTTTTTTTTTTTTTTTTTGAGTCTTGCCCTGTCACCCAAGCTGGAGTACAGTGGTGTGATCTCGGCTCACTGCAACCTCTGACTCCCAGGTTCAAGCGATTCTCATGCCTCAGCCTTCCAAGTAGTTGGGACTACAGGTGCACATGCCACCATGCCCAGCTAATTTTTGTATTTTTAGTAGAGACAGGGTTTTGCCGTGTTGGCCAGGCTGGTCTTGAACTCCTGACCTTGTGATCCGCCTGCCTCAGCTTCCCAAAGTGCTGGGATTAAGGCATGAGCTACCACGCCCAGTCAGTTGGCATGTTATTCTAATAGGTCCTATTCTCTCTTTCTAGAAATATTTATTTATTTATTTTAGGGACAAGGTCTCACTCTGTCACCCAGGCTAGAGTGCAGTGGTGCCATCATAGTTCATTATGAACATGATCTCCTGGGCTCAAGTGATCCTCCTGCCTCAGCCTCCCAGGTAGCTGGGACTACAGGCACATGCCACCATCCCCAACTAATTTTCATAAATTTTGTAGAGACAGGGTCTCACTCTGTCACCTAGGCTAGAGTGCAGTGGTGCAATCATAGCTCATTGTAGCCTTGACCTCCTGGGCTCAAGCGATCCTCTCCCCCCAGCCTCCCAAAGTGCTGGAACTACGGGCACATGCCACCTGCACAATTTGACATTGCTGGACCTCCCCCAGGCTGGGGAGCAAATCCCCTGTACCATCTTCTTGCTTTACTTTCTGGGGCAGGGTCCTGATGGCTGATTTCTAACTGAAATCAGCAGGCTGGTTCAGGGGCCAGGGACTTTCCAGGGCAGGGAGTAGAGACTCAGAGGCTTCAAGAGAATGAAGGAGGATCGTGGCTCTGGGATACTAACTGCCCTTTGTCTCTTTCAGACCTCAGCATGAACGGGGCTGTGTGGGATGGAGGAGGGTGGATCTCCCAAGGGGACCTCTTGAAGCCTCAGTGCCAACAGCTGTGTCAGAACCTTGAGACAGGTAAGGCAACAGACTCCAAGATCTGGGAAGGTGACTCACCTGCGAAAGGGCTAGAGCGACCCCTGCCAGGCTGGTGAAGCTGCCACATTTTACAGTGTGTGACGGCTTGAGATCTGGGGCCAGGAATTACAAGGCAGATGTGGAATCACCCAGGCAGGGACTGTGGAAGAAAGGGGGTTCAGGTCGAGTTCAATTCCTAACTGCGTAGAAGGGAAGGCAGGAGAGACTAAGACACTGGAGAAACTAATTCCACTTCTTCCTGAAAATGGATGACATCCCTCATCTGAACACATTTTCAGTAAAAAGCCCAACGACAACAATCACTCCTGACATACAGAACCATAAGAAACTTCTAAACAAAATATCATTGTATCTTAAACAGTTTCTGCGGCAAACGACGTCACAGGTACAACACCTACAAACGTTGTGGAGCCACGAATAAGCACCGACATGCCCATGTCAACACCGAGTGAAGAAAGCACTTCAACCACAACGGTTTTTGTCAGCATCGCACCTCTGACCAATTTTGAGACCTCCACGTCTTTAACATATAAGGTTGATATGAGCACACCTCTGACCACTTCTACTCAGGCAAGTTCATCTCCTACTACTCCTGAAAGCACCACCATACACAAATCAACTAACAGTGAAGGAAGCACTCCATTAACAAGTATGACGGCCAGCACCACACAGGTGGCCAGTTCAGACGCTATCAACCTTTTGAGGACTCCTGTTAAAATCAGCACACTTGTGACCATTTGTGCTCAAGCCAGTTCGTCTTCTACAACTGCTGAAGGTCCCAGCATGCCAACCTCAGCTCCTAGTGAAGGAAGTACTCCATTAACAAGAATGCCTGTCAGTATGATGCCGGTGGTCAGTTCTGAGGGTAGCACCCTTTCAACAACTCCTGCTGACTCCAACACTCCTGTGATCACTTCTACTGAAGCCAGTTCATCTCCTACAACTGCTGAAGGTACCAGCATGCCAACATCAACTTATACTGAAGGAAGCAGTCCATTAAAAAGTATGCCTGTCAACACCACAGTGGTGGCCAGTTCTGAGGCTAACACCCTTTCAACAACTCCTGTTGACACCAGCACACCAGTGAACACTTCAACTGAAGTCAGTTCCTCTCCTACAACTGCAGATGGTGCCAGCATGCCAAGCTCAACTCTTAGTGAAGGAAGCACTCCATTAACAAGTATGCCTGTCAGCACCATGCCAGTGGCCAGTTCTGAGGCTAACACCCTTTCAACATCTCCTGTTGACACAAGCACACCTGTGACCATTTCTACTGAAGCCAGTTCATCACCTCCCACTGCTGAAGTTACCAGCATGCCAACCTCAACTCCTAGTGAAGGAAGCACTCCATTAACAAGTATGCCTGTCAGCACCACGCTGTTGACCAGTTCTGAAATGAGCACACTTACAACAACTCCTGTTGACATCAGCACACCTGTGAGCACTTCTACTGAAGCCAGTTCACCTACTACAACTTCTGATGGTGCCAGCATACCAACCTCAACTCCGAGTGAAGGAAGCACTCCTTTAATAAGTATGCCTGTCAGCACCACGCCTTTGACCAGTTCTGAGGCTAGCACCCTGTCGACAACTCCTGTTGACATAAGCACACCTATCACCACTTCTACTGAAGCCAGTTTATCTCCTACAACTGCTGAAGGTACCAGCATACCAAACTCAACTCCTAGTGAAGGAAGCATTCCATTAACAAGTATGCGTGTCAGCACCACTTCGGTGGGCAGTTCTGAGGCTAACACCCTTTCAAAAACCCCTGCTGACTCCAACACTACGGTGACCACTTCTACTGAAGCCAATTCATCTCCTACAATCGCTGAAGGTACCAGTCTGCCGACCTCAACTCCTAGTGAAAGAAGCACTCCAATAACAAGTATGCCTGTCAGCACCACGCCGGTGGCCAGTTCTCAGGCTAACACCCTTTTGACAACTCCAGTTAACACCAGCACACCTGTCACCACTTCTACTGAAGCCAATTCCTCTCCTACGACTGCTGAAGGTACCAGCATGCCAATCTCAACTCCTAGTGAAGGAAGTACTCCATTAACGAGTATACCTGTCAGCAACATGCCAGTGGCCAGTTCTGAGGCTAGCACCCTTTCAACAACTCCTGTTGACTCCAACACTCCTTTGACCACTTCTACTGAAGCCAGTTCACCTTCTACAACTGCAGAAGGTACCAGGGTGCCAAACTTAACTTATACTGAAGGAAGCAGTCCACTAACAAGTATGCCTGTCAACAACACACTGGAGACCAGTTCTGAGGCTAGCACCCTTTCAACAACTCCTGTTGACACCAGCACACCTGTGAGCACTTCTTCTCAAGCCAGTTCATCTCGTACAACAGCTGATAGTGCCAGTATGCCAACCACAACTCCTAGTGAAGAAAGCACTCCATTAACAAGTGTCCCTGTCAGCACCACCTCAATGGCCAGTTCTGAGGCTAGCACCGTTTCAACAATGCCTGTTGACACCACCACACGTGTCACCACTTCTATTGAAACCAGTTCATCTCATACAACTGTGGAAGGTACCAGCATACCCACTTCAATTCCTACTGAAGGAACCACTCCATTAGCAAGTATGCCTGTCAGCACCATGACAGTGGCCAGTTCTGAGGCTAGCACCCTTTCAACAACTCCTGTTGACACCAGAACACCTGTGACCACTTCTTCTCAAGCCAGCTCATCTTCCCCAACTGCTGAAGTTACCAGCATGCCAACTGCAACTCCTGGTGAAAGAAGCACTCCATTAACAAGTATGCCTGTCAGCACCATGTCAGTGGCCAGTTCTGAGGCTAGCACCCTTTCCACAATTCCTGTTGACACCAGCACACGTGTGACCACTTCTACTGAAGCCAGTTCCTCTCCTACAACTGCTGAAGGTACCGTCACGCCAATCTCAACTCCTAGTGAAGGAGGTATTCTATTAACAAGTACACCTGTCAGCACCAAGCCGGTGGACAGTCCTGAGGCTAGCACCCTTTCAACAACTCCTGTTGAGTCCAAAAGTCCTGTGGTCACTTCTACTGAAGTCAGTTCATCTCCTAAGCCTGCAGAAAGTAACAGCATGCCCACCTCAACTTATAGTGAAGGAAGCATTCCATTAACAAGTATGCCTCTGAGCACCACACCAGTGGCCAGTTCTGAAATCAGCACCCTTTCAACAACTCCTGTTGACACCAGCACATCTGTGACCACTTCTTCTCAAGCCAGTTCATCTCCTACAATGGCTGACGGTATCAGCATGCCAACCTCAACTCCTAGTGAAAGAAGCACTCCATTAACAAGTGTGCCTCTCAGTACCACGCTGGTGGCCAATTCTGAGGCTAGCACCCCTTCAACAACTCCTGTTGACACCAGCACACCTGTGACCACTTCTACTGAAGCCCGTTCATCTCCTACAACTTCTGAAGGGACCAGCATGCTAACCTCAACTCCTAGTGAAGGAAACACTCCATTAACAAGTATGCCTGACAGCAGCACGCCAGTAGTCAGTCCTGAGGCTAGCACACTTACAGCAACTCCTATTGACACCAGCACACCTGTCACCACTTCTACTGAAGCCAGTTCATCTCCTACAACTGCTGAAGGTACCGGCATGCCAATCTCAATGTCTAGTGAAGGAAGTACTCCATTCACAAGTATCCCTGTCAGCAACACGCCGGTGGCAGGTTCTGAGGCTAGCACCCTTTCAACAACTCCTGTTGACTCCAACACTCCTGTGATCACTTCCATTGAAGCCAGTTCATCTCCTCCAACTGCTGAAGTTAACAGCATGCCAACCTCAACTCCTAGTGAAAGAAGCACTATATTAACAAGTATGCCTGTCAGCACCACGCCGGTGGCCAGTTCTGAGGCTAGCGCCCTTTCAACAACTCCTGTTGACACCAGCACACCTGTGACCACTTCTTCTGAAGCCAGCTCATCTCCTACAACTTCTGAAGGTAGCAGCATGCCAACCTCAACTCGTAGTGAAGGAAGCACTCCATTAACAAGTATGCCTGTCAGCACCACAACAGTAGTCAGTTCCGAGGCTAGCACCCTTTCAGCAATTCCGGTTGACACCAGCACACCTGTCACCACTACTACTGAAGCCAGTTTCTCTCCTACAACTGCTGAAGGTACCAGCATACCAACTTCAACTACTAATGAAGGAACGACTCCATTAGCAAGTATGCCTGTCAGCACCACGGCCTTGACCAGTTCTGGGGCTAGCACTCTTTCGACAACTCCTGTTGACTCCAACACTCCTTTGACCACTTCTACTGAAGCCAGTACATCTCCTCCAGCTGCTGAAGTTACCAGCATACCAACCTCAACTGCTAGTGAAGGAAGCACTCCATTAACAAGTATGCCTGTCAGCACCACACCAGTGGCCAGTTCTGAAATCAACACACTTTCAACAACTCCTGTTGACACCAGCACACCTGTGACCACTTCTTCTCAAGCCAGTTCATCTCCTCCAATGGCTGACGGTATCAGCATGCCAACCTCAACTCCTAGCGAAAGAAGCACTCCATTAACAAGTATGCCTGTCAGTACCACGCCAATGGCCATTTCTGCGGCTAGCACCCTTTCAACAACTCCTGTTGACACCAACACACCGGTGACCACTTCTACTGAAGCCCGTTCATCTCCTACAACTTCTGAAGATACCAGCATGCCAACCTCAACTCCTAGTGAAGGAAGCACTCCATTAACAAGGATCCCTGTCAGCACCACCTCAATGGCCAGTTCTGAGGCTAGCACCGTTTCAACAATGCCTGTTGAAACCACCACACGTGTCTCCGTTTCTGTTGAACCCAGTTTATCTCCTACAACTGCTGAAGGTACCAGCATACCAACTTCAATTCCTACTGAAGGAACCACTCCATTAGCAAGTATGCCTGTGAGCACGCTGCCACTGGCAAGTTCTGAGGCTAGCACCCTTTTAACAACTCCTATGGACACCAGCACACCTGTGATCACTTCTACTGAAGCCCATTCATCTCTTAAAACTTTTGAAGGTACCAGCATGCCAACCTCAACTCCTAGTGAAGGAAGCACTCCATTAACAAGTATGGCTGTCAGCACCACGTCGGTAGTCAGTTCTGAGGCCAGCACGCTTTCAGCAACTCTCATTGACACCAGTACTCCTGTCACCATTTCTACTGAAGCCAGTTCATCTCCTACAACTGCTGAAGGTACCAGCATACCAACCTCAACTCCTAGTGAAGGAAAGACTCCATTAGCAAGTATGCCTGTCAGCACCACGCTGTTGACCAGTTCTGAAACGAGCACCGTTTCAACAACTCTTGTTGACACCAGCACACCTGTGACCACTTCTTCTGAAGCCAGTTCATCTCCTACAACTTCTGAAGGTACTCGCATGCCAACCTCAACTCCTAGTGAAGGAAGAACTCCACTAACAAGTATGCCTGTCAGCACCACGCCAGTAGTCAGTTCTGAGGCTAGCACCCTTTCAGCAACTCCGGTTGACACCAGCACACCTGTCACCACTACTACTGAAGCCAATTTCTCTCCTACAACTGCTGAAGGTACCAGCATACCAACTTCAACTC
>NW_026652613.1:0-11904 GCF_009828535.3 Hylobates moloch
CAGAAATCACCCGTCTTCTGTGTCGCTGGGGCTGGGAGCTGGAGACCAGAGCTGTTCCTATTCGGCCATCTTGGCTCCACCTCCGGGCCACTTGTTTTTCAAAGCACACAACTGGGAAGAGATTGTTTTTGAGTCAATAAAAAAGTCACTCACTCCAAAGCTACTTCAGGCTGAGAGCAGGTATGTGTGCATGGCACCTCTGACCTGGGAGCTTGCCTTTGGCTTCACAGCCATCTTGATGCTCAGGCTCCCTACTGGCTCTACATTTGCCTGTCTGCTCTCCAGGAGATGCATTTGAAATCTCAGCGTTTTTGTCATCCACTGAGTGCAGAAAGTCAGTCTTGGCATTATTGCCCATCAGCAACTTGTGGTCACTGGCCAGGAAGTTCTCAATCTCATGGTGATGCAGAAACTTGTACTGGAGGATTAGGGCTTTCCATTAGTCACTGTTCTGAGGAAGTGATTATTTATTCTACAGAAAACCTATTCTTTTCAGGATGTGCCAGCTTACATGGCTCAACCCAGACAGGCTGCCAAGAGCTGGGAGCACCAGTGCATGACTGCTGCTCTTCTAACTTCTTCTCCAGCAGAGCACAAATAATGCTCTCCACGCTGCTGAGGCCTCATCACTCTCACCTCAGCACTTCTAGATATCATAAATCCATCCTCATCCTGGGATGTAGGCCTGGAGTCAGGGAGGAGAAGTCTAGGGAGAGAGAACTCAACACCTCTTCTTTAACACTCCAGGACCAATGTGGAGCTGGGATTCTGGGCAAACACATCCTTCCACTCTGCTGCACAGCCCTGGCTGAGATCTGTTGGCCTCCCAGGCATTTGAAAGCCAGATTCATCTTTTTGCTTGTTTTCCCGGAGACATCAGCAGATTTTGTGTCCTCATATTTGTCAAAGTATCAAGACCCTGGGGTTGGCGATATTTGCAAAACAAGGGAGGGACCCAGGAGCCTCAGCAACCATGACTGGACACATCTGATGGCAACTGACTCACTTCCTATAACACAGCCACCCTCATCCGTGGCCTTGTCCTCAAAGTGCCCGCTCTGCTCTCTGGGAGTCTCAGCCTGGCTGCAATTCAGAAGTAACTGCTTGAATCTGTCCACGGCCTTTGCCATGATCAGACCACCAACATCTGGGAAAATCTGGGAGTATATTTTCTAGGGACAGGCACAGGGACAGATCCAGGACACTTGAGAGTTTAAATAGTGGCTGTTTGGACACTCAGGATGTTCAGAAATGTTTGGTGCTGCCTCTTAAGAAGGCATGGAAGGAGAGAGGTGCAGTCATAAACCTACATTGACTGCATTTCTCTAAGTGAGCCATGCACAGTTTATGCACCTTCCTCAAAACCCTTTTAGATGGCTGTTGCTTTCTGGAATTTATCTATATGGTGGTGAAATTAACATGAATTGACTTTGATGTCTAGTTTTGATATTTAGTCCAAAGTGAGGGAATAGGTAAAAGAACAGATTCTAGAGAAAAAATGCTTGAGTCCTAGTTCTGAATGGTGTTCCTTAGCCCTGCTAAGCCTCAGTTTTCTCATGTATAAAATGGGTATAAGAGTATATCATATGGCCTCACAGGACTGCTGGATTAACAGCATTAACACATGTGAGGGAGATTAAAAATGGCCACACCTCCATCCCTTCCTATGTCATCCACGTCTTTGCAATGTGGTTCTGCAGCTCCTCCCATCGAGAGGCGGAGTCTCTTCCTTGAGTCTGAGCTGGCCCTGTGATGTTCTGGCTGATAGAACTGGGTGGAAGTAGCATCCTGCAGGAGGCCATGCATTCTTTCACCTCCCCTCTTGGGACCCCATTGCCACCCTGTAAACACAATGAAGCCAGGCTGCTGGGTGATGAGAGACAAGTGGCCCAGTTGCCCTATGACCCCTGCCATCCGATGGTTAATGACGAGAGATCTGAGTGAAGCTCTCTGAGACCAGCCAGCTTCAGCCATGCCACCCTCCAGATGACCACAGATAAAAGTACAAGCCCAGCCAAGATCAGCCAAGTGGAACCATATCCGCCCAGAGATTCATGAGGAATAATAAATGGTTCTTGGTTTAAGTCAAGCTCAGGCTACTCTACGAAATACCGTAGACTGAGTGGATTCGTCAACACACAGTTATTTTCCATAGCTACAAAGGCTGGGAAGTCCAAGTTCATGGTGCCAGCAGGTTCTGTCCTTGGTGACGGTGCACTTCCTAGCTTGCAGGTGGGTGCCTTCTCACTGTGTCCTCACACAGCATAGAGGCTGCACTTTCTTCCTCTTCTTATAAGGGCACTAATCCTGTCGTTGGGGCTTCACCCTCATAACCTCATTTAAACCTAATCACCTCCCAGAGGCCCCACCTCCTAATACCATTGCATTGGGAAGGAGGGCTTCAGCATGTGAATTTGGTGGTAGGATGCACAATCATTTCGTTCATAAAAGGCATTAAGTTCTATAGTCATTTGCTAACTGACAAACAAACCCTAACTGATATCACATGTAAAGCCTTCAATGGGCATATATTAAGCGCTCAAAAAATATGAGCCATTATTATTGTCAAACATAGCAAGTTAAAAAGACAGATTCCCTTCCAATGTACAAACCTGAAATCTGTAGAATCAAGAATGGCCTTGTCTTCCCACACCTTATAGTTATAAAGAAGAGGTCACATTATTTTTAAAAATAAGCAGCTTCAACAAATGTCTTCAATTCATTAATTATAAAGAGTTTCAACTGTGGCAAGTCTTTTGTGCCATCTCCTTTCATATGGAAGATACAGTGGCTGAAAATGGACTGGTGGGGGAGAGAGAGTTAGTGAACAATAGGAACCCCAGCTCCTGAGCTCACCCCAGGTGAGTGATTAGAGATGGCTTATTTTCAAATGCATTTCCACAGTAGGGGGTCATAGAATCCCAGAATTCTGTAGCCAACAAAGACTCCAGAGTCCCTGCCCTAGCAGAGCAGTTTACTGACATGTGCCATCTCTTCCTAGGTAGGTTTGCTGTTAGCTGCTGTGAGCAGGAATACTGTCTTTAACTTAGCATTCCCTATTTCTCTAAGAATATATATTACTGTAATTCTGTCTTCAGTTTGATGTTGATACACAACTGTTCCAACAAATTAATGTTCCCATCTTTGGTTGACTCATTTGGCCAGAAAGCAAGTTCACAGATTTTCCACGCCATCCCTCCAAAGAAAAAACATAAGTGTGTGATTGTGTTTTCAAGCTAACGAGCATTAAAAAATTCATGCTTGGAGGCTCTCCAGCCCAAGGTAAATGAGTGGATATAAATACACACTTCAGTAGTGTGTCAGAAAATACAGATTGTCAACTAAATAGACATTCTCTTTTTACCTTCTTTTTTTAATCAACATAACCCAATTTTGTCTGGGGCAGCAACATTCCTATTACAAAAAAAAAACCCCTCTCAGGCTCTTTTGCAGCCAGGTATATTCTATGACACTGTTCACAACAAGTCTGGTAAAACCACTGAGGTTGAGTGACTCTCTTGAATGCAATAGAACCCAACTGTAACTGTCATGAACAAGGGGGACACTTGTCTCTATGTAGACAACTCAACTAAACTGTAAGACGCTGTGACACAAGGAAATGCCAAAGTGTTACATAAAGCACTGTAATGTGCCACCACAAACAACAAAACATATCTAGAAGTTGAGAGGGAAACGTGTGTTTGTGTGTGTGTGTGTGTGCGTGTGTGTGTGTGCTGGGGAGGCGGGGGGAACATTGTTAACAGTATTGTGTTCCTTGAAGTCCAAGCCATAGTGTCCATACTAATTCATGGTTGTTTCTAAAGCTCAAGTCTTATGAGAAAAGTACACCCAGAACCCTGAACTTAAATAAATGTCTTTACTCATCGGAAGGTCAACCCAATTTTATGGGCCAAATTGAAATTGACTCCAACCTTCCTTTTGCTTTGGGGCCATGGAGTCTGCATGTCTCCCATAGCCCATTCGTTCATTAAACATTTGTTGAGCACTTACACTGGGCCTGGCCCTGGAATACCAGAGTAAGTTACATTTAGAAAACTAAATTCCATGTCACAAATGAGTAGGGCTAGCTTGGACTGGGGCATTTGGAATATTCATGTGCCAAGCATAAGATTTTTGGTTTGTGACATGCGGTGGTGACGGTGATGGGAATCAACTGCTGTGTAGGAGCAGCTGTAATTTGAACCAGAGTATTTTGTTCTGGGTCAGGTGCATCAATAACTTGTAAAATAATCTACATTTCCAAAGTCACTTTAATCCACTCTTAGTCTTCACTTTTATGAATTCTGAACTCCTAAATGTGTCTAGGGTTTGGATCCAAAGATAAATAGTTTCCATTTCTATCCCTGGTTAGAAACAACACACAAATGGAAAAGTTGGGTTCAAAGGCACATTAATCACTCATTACAAGAGATGCCAATAGGTGGCCTGATCTTCACACCACTTCTCCATTTCACAGGAAATCTGGCAACACTTAATCATCAGTGGGCACTTATTAATCACTTTCCTCTGTATATTTTATAACAGTATTTGTCACTATAGTGATTCCCTGAAAACCGAGCTGGTAAGCCAGCAGGGACGCCTTCCTCCTTTGAGCAGGCTAAAATTAACTGCTCATTATGAAGTGCCACAGGAAAGCTACTAATGTGTCTTGTCCAGGAACAGTCACTTAAATCTATCACTGCTTAATGATGTGAGCTATGAAGTCTCTGTGTTCAACACTCATACGCTACCCTTCCCTAAGAGACTGGATGATCTGAGCTCCCCACTCCAGAAACTTAGCCACTGTTTGCAGCAGCATTTAGGTTCACTTTTAAGTAATTGCTGCTAAGCAAATTTACACTTGTCTGCCGTGGCCGTTCTTAGGTAATTCAATGCAAGTGTCCTAGAATAACCCAATATAAAATAAGCTAGTCGAAAGTAAGTGATTCCTACTTCAAGGGAACATTAACACCCACAGCACTGTAAGCAACCAGAAAGGAATGCAAAGTCCTCTCTGGAAGTGGACATTATTGGATCATGATTATGAATTTGCATACAAAGTCTCAGACTTTCTGCTTTCCACTTGCTGTTTATGCTACTTGGCAAACATTTGAAAGCTGAGACAGGACTTCTGGGAAGATGAAGTAGGTGTGTTCTTCCTCTCTCCTCCCACCAAGTACAACTAAGAACGCTGGACATTACGTGTAAAACACTGAATGGTGCAGAGAAGAAGCCAGGCTGGCTAGAGACCTGAGGAACATGATATGGATTTCCTGTGTTTTCTTTTTGTCTCATATATCCCAGACTTGAAGCTGAAGAAGCTGGCAACCAGGAAGCGCCAACAGGAAGAGGCATTAAAAAGCCCTAACAAAAGCTGATCCTCCCTAGGCAAGGGACCAGGAAAGAGGTAGCCTATCAGGACAGAAAACTTTCACAAGATAACCTCCCTGCCCCAGCCAAACACCATGGAAATAACGATGATCCCACTCTCATACCATGTCAACAAAGGCCAGGTTGGGAGCCTAGATTCCCACTCTCTCTGGGCTATAAGGGGGTGCCCCTCCACTCCGCCCCCTACCCCACCAGGGTGGTGTCAGTGGACACCACATGAGGAGGCTGGACTTGCACTCCCACTCAGCACCAATGAAGTGCCCCTCCCTCTGCCAGCTGTGGTGGTGTCAGAGAGGCCTAGAGGAGAGTCAGGAATGTCACTGTAGCCCACTGCAATGAGGCCATCCCTGCCAGGGTATCAGGGGAGGCCTCCTGAGGAATGGTCCTCTTCTTCATAACCAGGGACATATCGATGGAACTCCCAACACCCCCACCTAGAGCAGTGAGGAGACACCACCATTGTCAATGGAGACTGAATGGAAAACCTAGGCTTCTATCCAACCTCGAGGTAATGAGGCAGCACCCCACCCCCATCCCCAGCAGTGTCAGAGGAAGCTCACTAAAATCAAAGGTTTAAATAAGATCTTGAGTCTCATGACATAATACTTAAGTGTTTGGGTTTCTATCTAAAATCACACATTATAACAAGGAAAAGGAAGATCTTAAATTGAATGATGAAAGAAAATCACTGCATGCCTACACTGAGATGACACAGATGTTAGAATTATCTGACAAAAATTTTTAAGCAGCCAAGATAAAAATACTTTGATCAGCAGATACAAACATGCTTGAAACCAATGAAAACATGGTCTTAGCAAAGAAACAGAAAGTCCTCATAAGAAATAGAAGAGAAAACTAAATAAAAATTTTAGAACTGAAAAATATAACCAAAATAAAAAACTCAATGGATAGTCTCAACAGCAGAATGGAAGGGACAGAGGAAAGAATCAGTGAAGAGGAGGACAAAATAGTAGAATGTACCCAATCTGAATAACCTAGAAACCAGACTGAAAGAAATAGAAATCAGATTCTCAGAAACCTGTGGGACTGCAACAGAACCTCTAACATTTGTGTCAACAGAGTCTCAGAAGGAGAGGAGAAAGTGGACACGCCTGAAAAGTGCCCAAAGGAATGATGGCTGAAAACTTTGTAAATTTAACAAAAGACAAGCCTTCAGATTAAAGAAGCAAAGTGAATCCAAAATAGAAGAAACCCAAAGGAATCAAGTCATAATTTAAAACATCATAATTAAACTTCCAAAAACTAAGACAAAGCAAAGCAAATTTCTCAAAAAATTCAAAATCCAAAGAAAAACAATACCTCATTTATAAGGGGAAAACAATTGAAGTGAAAGATTTCTCATTGGTAGCCATGGAGGCCAGAGGAATGGCACAATGATTCAAGTGCTGAAAGAAGAGGATTGTTAGACTAAAAATCTACATCCAGTGAAAATATCCTTGAGGAATAAAAGGAAATTCAAAAGATCCTCAAATGAAGGAAAACCAAGAGGATTTGTTACCAACAGGACTACCCTAAAAGAATGGCTACAAGTTCTCTCAACAGAAAGGAAAGAATAAAAGAAGAAATCTTGGTACATCAGGAAGGAGGAAAAAACACAGTAAGTGAGAATATGGGTAAACACAACAGACTTTCCTTCTCTTAAGTCTTCTAAGTTCTTTCTAAGTTCCTTCTAAGAAAGAAAAACAGAGAACAAACAGAAACCGAAATATAAAACATACTTAACTCCTAACTTATAAATACACTAACCACAATAGTCTAAACATATCCTAACTATATGTTGTTTATAAGGAACTCATTTCAAACGTAATGCTATAGCCAGGTGGAAGGTAAAAAGATGGAAGAACATATATTATGCAAATATTAATCAAAGGAATGGAGGAGTGGCTACATTAATATCTGATAAAGCAGGCTGAAGAGTAAAAAGAAAAAGAAAAAATTCCAGAGACTGAGAGGGACATTACATAATAATAAAAAGTCAATCCATCAGAAGGCATAGTAATCCTAAATGTGTATGCGCCAAACAACAAAGCCACAAAATATGTGAAGCAAAAACTGACAGAACTGAAAGAAATTAACTAATCCATAATTATAGTTGAAGACTTCAATGTCTGTCCTTCAACAATTTTTAGGACAACTAGGCAGAAGATCAGCAAAGATACAGAATAAATCAACAACACTACAGCTTCTAATCAACATTTATGGAATACTTCCCCTAACAAGCAGAATGTACTCTTTTTTTTCAGAGATCCAGAGAAAATACAGCAAGATAGACCACATTCTGTGTCATTTTTAAAAATCTCAACAAAATTTAAACGAATTGAAGTCATTCTCTGACCACATAGAAACAAACCAGAAATCAAAAATGAGAAAATATCCAAACATATGGAAACTAAAAACTCTCTGAAACACCTCTGAAAATCCATGGATCAAAGAGGACGTCTCAAGAGAAACAAAAAAATACACTGAAGTCAGTGAAAATGAAAATACAGCATATTAAAATTTGTGGGAAACAGCTAAAGTCATGCTGGAAGGGAAATGTATACCACTAAGTGTATACATTAGAAAAGAGGAAAGTTTCAAATTAATAATTTAATTTCCCACCCCAAGAACCTAGAAAAAGAACAAAATTAACTAAAGCAAGCAGAAGGAAGGAAATATATTACAGTAAGAGCAGGAATCAATGATACTGAAAAAAGAAAAATAAGAAAGAATGTCAGGTTTTTTAAAATTTAGTACTTTGAAAAGATCAATAAACTTGGCAAACCTCTAGCAAAATTGACAAACGATTAAGGGAGAAAACCCAAAACATCAATATCGGGAAGGAAACTGGAGATATCACTCTCCTCGCAGACATCCAAAGGGTAAGAGGCCGATGTATGCAGAGGACAGAATCCAAAAAGGCACACACCTGGGCTGCCTGGTGTTCAAGCTGGAGGCTGCTCAGTGTTCTAGGACAAATCTGACACTTTGTAACAATGCTTGAAATAAATACCAGCCATCTCTATGAGCAACAGGTTCAGCTCTTGGCAGACACGTGTAACCTTATTGATGAAAATGACAATAAAATTGGGGCTGAGACCAAGAAGAGTTGTCACCTGAATGAGAACACTGAAAGAGGATTATTGCATTGGACTTTCAGTGTCTTCTTATTCAACACCGAAAATAAGCTCCTGCTAGGGGAAAGCTCAAATGCTAAGATTTCCTTTCCGGGTTGCTTTACCAATACTTGTTGTTGTCATCCATTAGGTTATTCAGGCAAGCTTGAGGAAAGTGATGATTTTGAAGTAAGGCAAGCAGTGCAGAAGCATCTGAAAGCTGAGTTAGGAATCCCCATGGAAGCAGTTCCTCCAGAAGAAATTAATTATTTAACATGAATTCACTATGAAGCTCAGTCTGATGGTATCTGGGGTGAACATGAAATTGATTACATTTTATTTGTGAGGAAGAATGTCACTTTGAGTCTAGATCCCAATGAGATTAAAAGCTATCTCAAAGGAAGAACTAGAAGAACTTCTGAAAACAGCAGCTACTTGTAAAATTAAGAGAACACCGTGGTTTCAAATTATTGTAGAGGCTTTTCTTATTAAACGGTGGGATAACTTAAATCATTTGAATCAGTTTGTTTACCACAAGAAAATACATAGAATGTGAATGTAGAGATGAATGATTACTGAAAAAATTCTCTACTTGGTAAATTTAAAATGATTGTTTTGTTTTAAATCTGGTTCCCTATTAGGGGAACTCTCATATGATACACCGACACTTTACAACTTGTGTGGAAAAAAGAATTAACTTACAACTTTGTATTACACACCCAGGATATATGCTCTGTTTGTAGAAGATGTTTATGAGGGAGGTTATTGTAAAATGAGAGAGAGCAAATAAAACTGAATTTAACCTGTTCAAAAAAAAGGATAATAAGGGAATACAATAAACAATTCTATACACATAAATCTGACAAATTAGATGATATGAAGCAATTCCTTGAAAAACTCAAACTACTACAATACTAAATAATTATTTCAAAGATCATTGTGTTGACCCTAAAACTATTAAGACAATTGAATTCATAATTAACAATCTCCCAGAAAGGAAATCTGCAGATCCAGGTGGTGTCACTGGAGAATTCTACCAAACATTTAAAAAAGAATAGACGCCAACTATACAGAATCATTTCAGAAAATAGAAGAGGAATGAACATGTCCCAGTTCGGAACTAGAAAAACACAGTACAACAAAAGCAACAAAGCCTGGTGTCCCTCATGAATATAGTATAAAAATCTTTAGCAAAATATTAACAAATAGAATCCTACAATATGTAAAAAGAATTACACTCAGTACCAATAGGGTTTTATTTCAAAGATGCAATGCTGTCTCAGTATTTGAAAAGCAATCATTGCAATCCACTATAATGCAGACTAAAAAAGAAAAATCACATGATTGTGTAGTCAAGTCAGATGCTCTACCCCGAGCTATGGCCCTGAGAAAAATCACATGATTGTACCGAACAATGCAGAAAAAGCAGTTAACGAAATTCAGTATTCATTCATGATTTTTACAAACTCTCAAAAAATTAAGAATAGAGAGAAACTTCCTCTACTTGATAAAGAACATCTACAAACACCCTGAGGCTAACATTATACTTAATATTACAAGTGAATGACTGAATGTTTTCTCCCTAAGGTTGAGAACAAAGTAAAGATGTCTACTCTAACATTCTTATTCAACATAGTGCTGGAAGTTCTATCGAGCCATTGCAAAAAGGCAAGAAAAGGAAACAAAGGGCCACAGATCAGAGAAGAAACTCATGAACCGGCCCCTATTTGCAGATGACACATGATCTACATATAAAACCACAAAGAACCTGAAGAGAAAAAACTCCTAGAACTAATAAGTGAGCTCAGCAAGGTCATGGATACAAAATAAATATAAAGAAACCAATTGTATTTCTATGTACCAGCAATAAACACATGGAAACATGGCCTTTCAATGGAAAGTAAAAATTCAATACCATTAAAATTGATCAAAAAAAAAGAAACAGTACAAATGTAACAAATCATACACAGGACTTGTAAGGCAGAAATTACACAATGCTGATGAAATAAGAGATAATTTAAATAAACAGAGAAATATATGGTGTTGATGGATTGGAAGACTCAAATAGGAAAGATGCCAATTCTCCCCAAAACTGATAAACAGGTTTAACAAAATTTCTATCATAATCTCAGTAAAAGTTTTTGTAGATATAAACAAGACTATTCCAAAAGATATATGAAGAGGCAAAGGAATGAGAATAGCTATAATTTTGAAAAAGAAGAATAATATGGGAAGAATCAGTGCCCAATTTCAAGACTTATATAACTACATTAATCAAGACTGTGTAGTATTGGCAGAGGGATAAACATGTATATCATGGGACCAACTAAAGAACCCAGAAGTCAACCCATGCAAATATGTCCCACGGGCTTTTGACAAAGTTGCAAAAGCAATTTAATGGTGTAAAGATAGCTTATGAGCAAATGGTGCTGGAGCAATTGGACATCCAAAGGCAAAATAAAATGAGCCTCAACCTAAGTCTCAAGCATTGTACAAAAATTAACCCAAAATGTGTCATGGGCTTAAACTTAAAAAGTAAAACTATAAAACTTTTAGGAAATGCATAGGAGAAAATATATGTGATATAGCTTTTGTCAAAGAGTGCTTAAATAGATATCAAAAGCACAATTAATAACAGAAAAGAATTGATACATTGGACTGCATCAAAATTCAAAATTTTTCCTCTGTGAAAGATCCTATTAAGATCCTATTAAGACAAGTTACAGGCCTGCCTGCCTTGCCTCCCTCCCTCCCTCCTTCTTTCCTTCCTTCTTGCTTTCTTCTTTCTTTTCTTCCCTCTGTGGCCCAGGATGGAATATACTCGACTCGCTGCAGACTCCCTGCATCCGGCTCCCGTGATTCTCCTGCCCTGGCCTGCGGGCTGCCTGGGATTGCCGGCGCGCGCCACCACCCCTCCCTGGTTTTTCTCCTTTGGCTGGAGGCGCGGTTTCGCCATGTCGGCCACGCTGGTCTCCAGCTCCTGACCTCGAGTGGTCTGCCCGCCTCGGCCTCCTGAGGTGCTGGGACTGCAGACGGAGTCTCGCTCACTCGGTGCTCGCTGTTGCCCGGGCTGGAGTGCGGTGGCGTGGTCTTGGCTCGCTGCAGCCTCCGCCTCCCAGCCGCCTGCCTTGGCCTCCCAGGGTGCTGGGATTACAGCCTCTGCCCAGCCGCTGCCCCGTCTGGGAGGTGGGGAGCGTCTCTGCCTGGTTGCCCCGCCTGGGTTGTGAGGAGGTCCTCTGCCCGGCTGCCCCATCTGGGAGGTGAGGAGCGCCTCTGCCCAGGCGCCACCCCGTCCAGGAAGTGAGGAGCGTCTCTGCCTGGCTGCCCATCATCTGGGATGTGAGGAGCGAGTCTGCCCGGCCGCCACCCCGTCTAGGAAGTGAGGAGTGTCTCTGCC
>NW_026652613.1:12004-31525 GCF_009828535.3 Hylobates moloch
TGTGGGGAGCGCCTCTGCCCGGCCGCCCCATCTGGGAGGTCTACCACAGAGGCCAGAAGCAATGTGGGGGCTGGACGTGGTGGCTCATGCCTGTAGTCCCGGTACTCTGGGAGGCCGAGGCGGGTTGATCACTTGAGGCTAGGAGTTCGAGACCAGCCTGGCCAACATGGCGAAACATATGAAAAATACAACAGACAAACCAACCAACCAACCCAGCGACAACAAAACAGGTCTACCCTGGAGTCATACTCTAATTTTTTCTATTTTCCTCCCTTTCTGATTCTTTATCCCACTTTCTTTTTCTTCCTCTTCCTTCTCCTTCTTCTTTGTCAAATAGAGGATTGAGTTATTATCATTGATCCATACAAAGTCCCTCTCTCATTTATTTTCTTTAATTCCTACCCCCCATTTCTATTCCCCGTCTTCCCACGTGCAACCTTCCTAATATGTTTGATATGCATCTTTTTGTTTGTATGTACTTTTAGAAAATGTTTATTGTTTTGTGTGCAATAAATAAATAAATAAATAAGATTAAAATACTTAAAAAAAAAAAAGACAAGTTACAGATTAGGAGAAAATACTTGTAAGACACACATCTGACTAAGAACCTATCTAGAATATATAAAGAACTGTCAAAACTCAACAGTAAAAAAGAAAATAAAAATCCTTTAAAAAACAGGCAAAAGAGATAAAGAGACATTTCACTGAAGAAGATATATAGGTGCAAATGAGCACATAAAAAGATGCTCAACATCATTAGCCATAGAAATGCAAATTAAATAAGATGCATAGCCATGAGATACCACTGCATACCTATCACAATGGCTAAAATTTAATAATAGTGATAACACCACATGCTAACAAGGATGTTGAGAAACTGAATCACTCATACATTGCTGGTGAGAATGTAAAATGACATAGTCACTCTGAAACTCTGGAAAACAGTTTGAAAATAAAACAGTTTGAGCGCCGGGGGGTGGAGCCAAGATGGCCGAATAGGAACAGCTCCGGTCTCCAGCTCCCAGCCCCAGCGACACAGAAGACGGGTGATTTCTGCATTTCTGCTTGAGGTACCGGTTTCATCTCACTAGGGAGTGCCTAACAGTGGGTGCAGGACAGTCGGTGAAGCGCACTGTGCGCGAGCCAAAGCAGGGCGAGGCATTGCCTCACTCGGGAAGCGCAAGGGGTCAGGGAGTTCCCTTTCCTAGTCAAAGAAAGGGGAAACAGACGGCACCTGGAATATCGGGTCAGTCCCACCCCAATACTGCGCTTTTCCAACGGGCCTGGAAAATGGCACACTAGGAGATTGTGTCCCGCACCTGGCTCGGAGGGTCCTGTGCCCACGGAGTCTCGCTGATTGCTAGCACAGCAGTCTGAGATCAAGCTGCAAGGCGGCAGCGAGGCTGGGGGAGGGGCGCCCGCCATTGCCCAGGCTTGCTTAGGTAAACAAAGCAGCCAGGAAGCTCGAACTGGGTGGAGCCCACCACAGCTCAAGGAGGCCTGCCTGCCTCTGTAGGCTCCACCTCTGGGGGCAGGGCACAGACAAACAAAAACTCAGCAAGAACCTCCACAGACTTAAAGGTCCCTGTCTGACTGACAGCTTTGAAGAGAGTAGTGGTTCTCCCAGCACGCAGCTGGAGATCTGAGAACGGACAGACTGCCTCCTAAAGTGGGTCCCTCACCCCTGAGCAGCCTAACTGGGAGGCACCCCCCCAGTAGGGACAGACTGACACCTCATTCAACCGGTACCCCTCTGAGACAAAACTTTCAGAGGAACTATCAGACAGCTGAATTTGTGGTCTCACGAAAATCCGCTGTTCTGCAGCCACCGCTGCTGACACCCAGCCAAACAGGGTCTGGAGTGGACCTCTAGTAAACTCCAACAGACCTGCAGCTGAGGGTCCTGTCTGGTAGAAGGAAAACTAACAAACAGAAAGGACATCCACACCAAAAACTCATCTGTACATCACCATCATCAAAGACAAAAAGTAGATAAAACCACAAAGATGGGGAAAAAACAGAGCAGAAAAACTGGAAACTCTAAAAAACAGAGCACCTCTCCTCCTCCAAAGGAACGCAGTTCCTCACCAGCAACGGAACAAAGCTGGATGGAGGATGACTTTGATGAGTTGAGAGAAGAAGGCTTCAGACGATCAAACTACTCTGAGCTACGAGAGGAAATTCAAAACAATAGCAAAGAAGTTAAAAACTTTGAAAAAATATTAGAAGAATGGATAACTAGAATAACCAATGGAGAGAAGGGCTTAAAGGAGCTGATGGAGCTGAAAGCCAAGTTTCGAGAACTACGCGAAGATTGCAGAAGCCTCAGTAGCAGATGCGATCAACTGGAAGAAAGGGTATCGCTGATGGAAGATGAAATGAATGAAATGAAGAGAGAAGGGAAGTTTAGAGAAAAAAGAATAAAAAGAAATGAACAAAGCCTCCAAGAAATTTGGGACTATGTGAAAAGACCAAACCTACGTCTGATTGGTGTACCTGAAAATGATGGGGAGAATGGAACCAAGTTGGAAAACACTCTGCAAGATATTATCCAGGAGAACTTCCCCAATCTAGCAAGGCAGGCCAGCATTCAGATTCAGGAAATACAGAGAACGCCACGAAGATACTCCTCGAGAAGAGCAACTCCAAGACACATAATTGTCAGATTCACCAAAGTTGAAATGAAGGAAAAAATGTTAAGGGCAGCCAGAGAGAAAGGTCGGGTTACCCACAAAGGGAAGCCCATCAGACTAACAGCTGATCTCTCAGCAGAAACTCTACAAGCCAGAAGAGAGTGGGGGCTGATATTCAACATTCTTAAAGAAAAGAATTTTCAACCCAGAATTTCCTATCCCGCCAAACTAAGCTTCATAAGCGAAGGAGAAATAAAATACTTTACAGACAAGCAAACGCTGAGCGATTTTGTCACCACCAGGCCTGCCCTAAAAGAGCTCCTGAAGGAAGCACTAAACATGGAAAGGAACAACCGGTACCAGCCACTGCAAAAACATGCCAAATTGTAAAGACCATCAAGGCTAGGAAGAAACAATAGCAACTAACGAGCAAAATAACCAACTAACATCATAATGACAGGATCAGATTCACACATAACAATATTAACGTTAAATGTAAATGGGCTAAATGCTCCAATCAAAAGACACAGACTGGCAGACTGGATAAGGAGTCAGGACCCATCAGTGTGCTGTATTCAGGAAACCCATCTCACGTGCAGAGACACACATAGACTCAAAATAAAGGGATGGAGGAAGATCTATCAAGCAACTGGAAAACAAAAAAAGGCAGGGGTTGCAATCCTAGTCTCTGATAAAATAGACTTTAAACCAACAAAGATCAAAAGAGACAAAGAAGGCCATTACATAATGGTAAAGGGATCAATTCAACAAGAAGAGCTAACTATCCTAAATATATATGCACCCAACACAGGAGCACCCAGATTCATAAAGCAAGTCCTCAGTGACCTACAAAGGGACTTAAACTCCCACACAATAATAATGGGAGATTTTAACACCCCACTGTCAACATTAGACAGATCAATGAGACAGAAAGTTAACAAGGATATCCAGGAATTGAACTCAGCTCTACATAAAGTGGACCTAATAGACATCTACAGAACTCTCCACCCCAAGTCAACAGAATATACATTTTTTTCAGCACCACACCACACCTATTCCAAAATTGACCACATAGTTGGAAGTAAAGCTCTCCTCAGCAAATGTAAAAGAACAGAAATTATAACAAACTGTCTCTCAGACCACAGTGCAATCAAACTAGAACTCAGGATTAAGAAACTCACTCAAAACCGCTCAACTACATGGAAACTGAACAACCTGCTCCTGAATGACTATTGGGTACATAATGAAATGAAGGCAGAAATAAAGATGTTCTTTGAAACCAACGAGAACAAAGACACGACATACCAGAATCTCTGGGACACATTCAAAGCAGTGTGTAGAGGAAAATTTATAGCACTAAATGCCCACAAGAGAAAGCAGGAAAGATCCAAAATTGACACCCTAACATCACAATTAAAAGAACTAGAAAAGCAAGAGCAAACACATTCAAAAGCTAGCAGAAGGCTAGAAATAACTAAAATCAGAGCAGAACTGAAGGAAATAGAGACACAAAAAACCCTTCAAAAAATTAATGAATCCAGGAGCTGGTTTTTGAAAAGATCAACAAAATTGATGGACCGCTAGCAAGACTAATAAAGAAGAAAAGAGAGAAGAATCATATAGATGCAATAAAAAACGAAAAAGGGGATATCACCACCGATCCCACAGAAATACAATCTACCATCAGAGAATACTACAAACACCTCTATGCAAATAAACTAGAAAATCTAGAAGAAATGGATAAATTCCTCGACAAATACACCCTCCCAAGACTAAACCAGGAAGAAGTTGAATCTCTGAATAGACCAAAAACAAGTTCTGAAATTGTGGCAATAATCAATAGCTTACCAACCAAAAACAGTCCAGGACCTGATGGATTCACAGCTGAATTCTACCAGAGGTACAAGGAGGAACTGGTACCATTCCTTCTGAAACTATTCCAATCGATAGAAAAAGAGGGAATCCTCCCTAACACATTTTATGAAGCCAGCATCGTCCTGATACCAAAACCTGGCAGAGACATAACCAAAAAAGAGAATTTCAGACCAATATCCTTGATGAACATTGATGCAAAAATCCTCAATAAAATACTGGCAAACCAAATCCAGCAGCACATCAAAAAGCTTATCCACCATGATCAAGTGGGCTTCATCCCTGGGATGAAGGGCTGGTTCAACATACGCAAATCAATAAATGTAATCCAGCATATAAACAGAACCAAAGACAAAAACCACATGATTATCTCAATAGATGCAGAAAAGGCCTTTGACAAAATTCAACAACCCTTCATGCTAAAAACTCTCAATAAATTAGGTATTGATGGGACGTATCTCAAAATAATAAGAGCTATATACGACAAACCCACAGCCAATATCATACTGAATGGGCAAAAACTGGAAGCATTCCCTCTGAAAACTGGCACAAGACAGGGATGCCCTCTCTCACCGCTCCTATTCAACATAGTGCTGGAAGTTCTGGCCAGAGCAATCAGGCAGGAGAAGGAAATAAAGGGTATTCAACTAGGAAAAGAGGAAGTCAAATTGTCCCTGTTTGCAGATGACATGATTGTATATCTAGAAAACCCCATTGTCTCAGCCCAAAATCTCCTTAAGCTGATTAGCAACTTCAGCAAAGTCTCAGGATACAAAATTAATGTACAAAAATCACAAGCATTCTTGTACACCAACAACAGACAAACAGAGAGCCAAATCATGAGTGAACTCCCATTCACAATTGCTTCAAAGAGAATAAAATACCTAGGAATCCAACTTACAAGGGATGTGAAGGACCTCTTCAAGGAGAGCTACAAACCACTGCTCAATGAAATAAAAGAGGATACAAACAAATGGAAGAACATTCCATGCTCATGGGTTGGAAGAATCAATATCGTGAAAATGGCCATACTGCCCAAGGTAATTTATAGATTCATTGCCATCCCCATCAAGCTACCAATGACTTTCTTCACAGAATTGGAAAAAACTACTTTAAAGTTCATATGGAACCAAAAAAGAGCCCGCATCGCCAAGTCAATCCTAAGCCAAAAGAACAAAGCTGGAGGCATCACGCTACCTGACTTTAAACTATACTACAAGGCTACAGTAACCAAGACAGCATGGTACTGGTACCACAACAGAGACATGGATCAATGGAACAGAACAGAGCCCTCAGAAATGATGCCGCATAGCTACAACTATCTGATCTTTGACAAACCTGACAAAAACAAGAAATGGGGAAAGGATTCCCTATTTAATAAATGGTGCTGGGAAAACTGGCTAGCCATATGTAGAAAGCTGCAACTGGATCCCTTCCTTACACCTTATACAAAAATTAATTCAAGATGGATTAAAGACTTATATGTTAGACCTAAAACCATTAAAATCCTACAAGAAAACCTAGGCAATACCATTCAGGACATAGGCGTGGGCAAGGACTTCATGTCTAAAACACCAAAAGCAATGGCAACAAAAGCCAAAATCGACAAATGGGATCTCATTAAACTAAAGAGCTTCTGCACAGCAAAAGAAACTATCATCAGAGTGAACAGGCAACCTACAGAATGGGAGAAAATTTTTGCAACCTAGTCATCTGACAAAGGGCTAATATCCAGAATCTACAATGAACTCAAACAAATTTACAAGAAAAAAACAAACAACCCCATCAAAAAGTGGGCAGAGGACATGAACAGACACTTCTCAAAAGAAGACATTTATGCAGCCAAAAAACACATGCAAAAATGCTCATCATTGCTGGCCATCAGAGAAATGCAAATCAAAACCACAGTGAGATACCATCTCACACCAGTTAGAATGGCCATCATTAAAAAATCAGGAAACAACAGGTGCTGGAGAGGATGTGGAGAAATAGGAACACTTTTACACTGTTGGTGGGACTGTAAACTAGTTCAACCATTGTGGAAGTCAGTGTGGCGATTCCTCAGGGATCTAGAACTAGAAATACCATTTGACCCAGCCATCCCATTACTGGGTATATACCCAAAGGACTATAAATCATGCTGCTATAAAGACACATGCACACGTATGTTTATTGCAGCACTATTCACAATAGCAAAGAGTTGGAACCAACCCAAATGTCCAACAACGATAGACTGGATTAAGAAAATGTGGCACATATACACCATGGAATACTATGCAGCCATAAAAAATGATGAGTTCGTGTCCTTTGTAGGGACATGGATGAAACTGGAAAACATCATTCTCAGTAAACTATTGCAAGGACAAAAAACCAAACACCGCATGTTCTCACTCATAGGTGGGAATTGAACAATGAGGACTCATGGACACAGGAAGGGGAACATCACACTCCGGGGACTGTTGTGGGGTTGGGGGAGGGGGGAGGGACAGCATTAGGAGATACACCTAATGCTAAATGATGAGTTAATGGGTGCAGGAAATCAACATGGCACATGGATACATATGTAACAAACCTGCACATTGTGTACATGTACCCTAAAACCCTAAAGTATAATAAAAAAAAAATTATGGGAAAAAAAAAAAAGAAAATAAAACAGTTTGAAATAAAACAATTTAAAAATAAAAAACTAAACATACAATGACAATACAACTTAGCAGTTGCTCTCTCAAGCATTTATTCTAGAGAAATGAAGATTTGTGTTCACACGAAAATCTGTACAAGAATGTTCAACTTTATTTGTAATAACCAAAACCTGAGAAGGACCCAGGTGTCCTTCACTGAGTGAATGGTTAAATGAATGTGTTACATACATAACAATATAAAGAAATGAACTATTGGTACACAAAACATGTATGGATGTCTAGAAAATTATTCTGAGTGAAAAAATGTCACACACCATAGGATTCATTTATATAACATTTTTGAAATTACGAAATCACCGAAATGTTGGCAAGCGGCACTGGAGAAAATTTGTAAAATAAATAAAAAGTCCTAGAAATGGAGAACAGATTAGTGGTTGCCACATTTCAGGTGGGTGCACAGGGGAAGGAGGAGGGTATGGCTACAAAAGGGCAAACGGAGGTGTCCTCATGGTGAGGAAAGGTTCTGTGCCTGGACTGTGTCAATGTCCATGCCCTAGGCATGGTATTGTTCTATAAATTCGCAAGATGTTACCATGGCGGGAAACTGCATAAAGTAACATGTGATCCCTCTGTATTGATCAGTATCAATCACTCTGTATTTGCTTTTACAACTGCATATCAACCTACAATTATTTCAAAATTAACAGTTCAATTTTTTAAAAAGTTAATGACAACTCTTTGGTGTCCAAAGCCGAATAGGAATTTAAAAAAAAAAAAAAAAAAGGTTTTTGTCACTTTTACTGCTTCCCGTCTACAATCTCCTGCAGCTGGAAAGTGTTCGTCTTTCATGAACATTTTGCAAAGACACTGAACAAATTACTGTACTTACTTGGGCATTAAACACCATAGTCTTTCCTCTCAGCAGTATAATGGGTTCCTTGGTTTAGAGATCATAGAAAGCTTGACTAAAAAGGGCAGTATAGACAAGGGCCAAACACTAGCCTAAGTTTAGAGATGCTTCCAGAATCTGTGTTGCAAAACTCACTTAACCTCTTTGGTCTCAATTTCTCCACCCACAAAATGGACTTGAATGTTGCCATTGCATTATAAACCATAATGTTAATTCTATGGAATTAACATTATGCCATGACGAAGATATATCATCCTGTTTCATGCCTCCTCTTTAATGAGCCTTTAGTCAAAGAAGCACTTGGTTATGTTTTTTTTTTTTTTCCTTCTCCTTGTGTCAAAGGCCCCATATGTAGGTGAGCACCTCTGTCCCTCCACTGAGCCCCACTCCCTTGCCAACTGGAAGGACTCCCCCACATCCTCCACACAGCTCATCCTCCACATGACACAAGCAGGGGTGAATGGCCTTCGGTGAGCAGGAATGTGCATGATCTAAGAACAAACCCAATAATCTCAATAATAATAATAATAGTTTCCATTTATGGGGTGTTTATTACATTAGTTCTATTTTGAGAACTTTATAGGGTATAATTTTATTATCTTATTTCATTTTACTTTTTTGAGACAGAGTCTAACTCTGTTGCCCAGGCTAGAGTGCAGTGGCATGATCCCAGTTCACTGCAACCTCCACCTCCTGGGTTCAAGCAATTCTCCTGCCTTGGCCTCCCAAGTAGCTGGGATTACAGACGGGTGCCACCGTCCCAGCTAATTTTTTTTTTGGATTTTTTTTATTTTTTTATTTTTTTTTAGTAGAGACAGGGCTTCACCATGTTGGCCAGGCTGGTCTCCAACTCCTGATCGCAGGCGATCTGCCCGCCTCGGCCTCCCAAAGTGCTGGGATTACAGGCGTGAGCTACCATGCCTGTCCCAGAGTTTAGTTTTTTAAAGCAGCTGAAGGCAATGAGCGTTACTCTAGGCATATAATACAGAGCAGCAGCCCCATACCCAGCAGCAGGCTGTGCACACACACATGCAGCGGCTCCAGAGAGCAGAGCGCTCTCCAGGCCTCCCCAAGCCCACTGAAGGCTGCCTGCCGCGGACTGCGCTCCAACAGAGCCTGAGAAAGGTCAGCTCTTGGGCCAGAACTGCACCGGGAAAGTTCTCCCACCACCAGGGTCACCAGCCAGAGCGACTGTGGGTCCCAGGACAACTGCAGCTGATTTCAAAGACTCTCTTAGAATCCAAATTCTCATTTAAAGGCAAAGATACAATATTACATTTTATCTCTTTCTCTGACTCACTGTAATAAGCAAAGGCTCACTGTCCATATTCAAAGTCAATATGTCACCCCTTACTATGGAAGATTCTGGCCCTACTGCTCACTGTAGCCTAATGTTCAGTGACTCAGTGCCAGGAGGTTGCCAGTGCCCTTTGGGATTTATTCACTGGTAGCCAATAGAAAGCGTGACGAATCATCTGCTGGTGTCTCCTTATTTGCAATCACACCTCCTTGGATTAGGAACACGTGATTGCCCGGATCGCATTAAGGAGAGATGAAGAGGTTCTCCCTGCCCCGTGCTGGGCCCTGGAAATACCACCCATGGGTTGACATGGTCCGTGGAAGAGCAGGGGCATCCTGTGGGAGAGTTCCACCTCTCAGTGTGTCCAGGACTGAGGCTGCAACTCAGCAGCAGCAGCACATGTGCAAAAATAAACAACCAAATCAGCGATGGAGGAGTGAGACCACAGAAACTGGGCGGGCAGCAGATGCAGACACAGCCATCCTATGCATTTAGAGTCTGGGAGCTGCAAAAGCTTAAGGCAAGCCTGTTTTATGGTTCTATAGGAGCCAAATATGACATTTAAATGATCCATTCTATTAATATTGTATCATTGTGTCAATCTGGAATGCATTTGAATCAAAAGCCCCCCTCAAAATGGTCTCCTTTGTTGTATTTTCTTGTTGGCTCATTTTATCAACATCTGCTATGTTTAGACAATATGAATTAAAACTAAGGAATGCTGTTTGTACTCAACTACTTTTGTTGAGAGTGTAACATCCCAAGATTGGCAGTGTTTATGTAAATCAGTGTGGCCGACACAGCCATCATAAACAAATGAGGAAAATATAACAAACACATTGTTCACACAGGAAATGTTTGTTTTGAGAGTTGGCTTTGGTCTCACCAGATTGATGAAGAGGTGCTGATACCACAGATCTGTGCTGCGCTGTGCACCAGGCCACTTCCACTTGCAGGCCAGGCAAGGCTTCCCCGTCCCAGAGCCTGCAGAGGCAGAACAGGGCCCCAAATCTCACCCTTGACCCACCGAGGCAGCTGTTGAGGTTCTCCAGCTGAAGCTTGAGTAGTTAGATGGATTTTGCACTGTGTGGTGCCACAGATAACTGGCGTACACACTGCAGCCGCACTCGAGAGTCCCCCACAGCCAACTGCACACCATCACACAGCACTAGGAATGGGAAAGGCTTCAGCAAGGCCCTTCTGACTCTAGGTCTTCATTCTCATTCAGAAAGAAGAGGTGATGGAGAAATAATCACGAGTGCACAAAGACACGTATATTCAATGATGCTCACAGCAGCATTGTTTATACAGACAAAAGGCCAGAAACAGCCTCCACATCCACCATGAGAGCATTGACTAAGCAGATGGTGGTGCAGCCAAATCTCAGCATGCCACGCAGCTGTGAAGGAATGTGAGGTGTGAGCTATGTGCCGAGAGTCTCCAGCTGTCACAGATGAGTGCACAAACATGCAAGATGGCAGAAAACTCGCTCCCATTTGCATTCGTTAAAAGAGGGTCTGTATTTGCCTATATAGGTTTAGGATATCATTAAGAAGGATCTCAAGCAACTGGTGGATACCTGGAGGGAGTGGTACTGGAGGACCACAAGTTTAAAATCTAAGGAAGCCTTGCTTGTTATTTTTATGCTGCTTTTTTTTTTTTTTTTTTTTTGAGACGGAGTCTTGCTCTGTCGCCCAGGCTGGAGTGCAGTGGCGCAGTCTCGGCTCACTGCAAGCTCCGCCTCCCGGGTTCACGCCATTCTCCTGCCTCAGCCTCTCCGAGTAGCTGGGACTACAGGCGCCCGCCACTACGCCCGGCTAATTTTTTTTTATTTTTTTAGTAGAGACGGGGTTTCACCATGGTCTCGATCTCCTGACCTCGTGATCCGCCCGCCTCGGCCTCCCAAAGTGCTGGGATTACAAGCGTGAGCCACCGCGCCCGGCCTTTATGCTGCTTTATACTGTTAAATTTTTTTGTTATGTGTATGCATTACATAAAATATTCCTTAGAAAAATAAAAGAAGGATTCACTACAATGTCTGTAATCAAAAAGACGGGTAATAAAGTCATGGATGTAGAAAAATTGGAATCCACATACATTCATGGTGCGAATGGAAACTGCTGCAGCCACTTTGGAAAACAGTCTGGCAGTTCTTCAAAAGCCTCAACATAGAATTACCATCTGACCCAGCAATTCCACTCCTATGTATACACCCGCCAGAAATGAAAACACATGTCCACAGAGACGCTTATGTGTGAATGTTCACAGCAGCACTGCTTATGACAGCCAAGAAGTAAAAACAGCCCAAATGCCCCTCAATGGATGAATGGATAAACAAAATATGTTATATTCATGCAATATATTCATGAACAAAAGAGTGAAGTACTGACAAGTCCACGTGGATGAACCTAGAAAACATTATGCCAAGTGAAGGAAGACAGTCACAAAAGGCCACGTATTATAGGATTCCATGTATATGAAATGTCCAGGACAGGTGAATTCATGGGGATAGGAAACAGGTTAGTACTTGCAAGGGGCTGGGAGGAATATGGAAAGGGGAGTGACTGTTTAATAGGTAGAGAGTTTCCCTCCAGGGTGATGAAAATGCTCCAAAATTGACAATGGTGATGGTGGTGCTGTTATGTGACTATACTAAAAATCAACGAACTGCACACCTTAAATATGTGACTTTCATGGTATGTTGATGACATCTTGATAAAGCTCTTTTTAGTTTTTTGTTTGTTTTTAAATTTTCACTTATTTATTTTTTAATTTTTTAACTTTTATTTTAGGTTCAGAGGTACATGTACAGGTTTGTTATATGGGTAAGTTTGTGTCACGGGGGTTAGTTGTACAGATTATTTTGTCACTGGCATACTAACCATGGTGGCTGATAGCTTTTTATTTTTTTCTGAACCTCTCCCTCCTCCTATCCTCCTCCCTCAAGTAGGCCCTTGTCTGTGTTGTTACCCTCTATGTGTCCATGTGTTCTGATTATTTAGCTCCCACTTATAAGTGAGAACATGTGATATGTGGTTTTCTGTTCCTGCATTAGTTTGCTAAGGGTAATGGCCTCCAGCTCCATCCATGCTCCTGCAAAAGACATGATCTCATTCTTTTTTATGGCTGCATAGTATTCCATGGTGAGTCTATCATTGATGGGCATTTAGGTTGATTCCATGTCTTTGCTATTGTGAACAGGGCTGCAGAGAACATACACATGCATGTGTCTTTATGGTAAAATGATTTATATTCCTTTGGGTATATACCTAATAATGGGACTGCTAGGTCAAGTGGTAGTTCTGTTTTTAGGTCTTTGAGGAATCACCACACTGCTTTCCACAGTGGCTGAACTAATTTACGTTCCCACCAGCGGTGTATAGCATTTCCTTTTCTCCACAACCTCACCAGCATCAGTTATGTTTTGACTTTTTAACAATAGCCATTCTGACTAGTGCTAGATTGTATTTCATTGTGGTTTTGATTTGCATTTCTCTGGTGATTAGTGATTCTGAGCATTTTTTCATATGCTTGTTGACCTCATATATGTCTTCTTTTGAAAAGTGTCTGCTCATGTCCTTTGCCCATTTTAATAGGGTTGATTGCTTTTTGCTTGTACCTTTGTTTAAGTTCCTTATAGATTCTTATAGACCTTTATCAGATGGATAGTTTGCAAAAGTTTTCTCCTCTTCTGTAGCTTGCCTATTTACTCTGTTGATAGTTTCTTTTGCTGTGCAGAAGCTTTTTAGTTTAATTAGATCCCATTTGTCAATTTTTGCTTTTGTTGCAATTGCTTTTGGCATTTCTGTCATGAAATCTTTGGCAGTTCCTATGCCCAAATGGTATTCCCTAAGTTATCTTTCAGAATTTTTAGAGTGTTAGGTTTTACATTTAGGTCTTTAATCCATCCTGAGTTGATTTTTGTATGTGGTATAAGGAAGGGGTCCCGTTTCAGCGTTCTGCATGTAGCTAGCCAGTTATCCCAGCACCATTTATTGAATAGGGAATCTTTTTCCCCATTGCTTGTTTTTGTCAGCTTTGTCAAATGTCAGATGGTTGTAGGTGTGCAACCTTATTTCTGAACTCTCTATTCTGTCACATTGGTCTATGTGTCTATTTTTGTACAAGTGTCATGCTGTTTTGGTTATTGTAGCCTTAAAGTACAATTTGAAGTCAGGCAACATGATTTCTCCAGCTTTGTTCTTTTTGCTTAAGATTGCCTCGGCTATTCGGCCTCCTTCTTTGGTCCCATATGAATTTCAAAATGGTTTTTTCTGTTCTATGAAGAATGTCATTGGCGGTTTGATAGGAATACCATTGAATGTAAATTGCTGTGGGCAGTATGGCCATTTTCACAATACTGATTCTCCCCGTCCATGAGCATGGAACATTTTTCCATTTGTTTGTGCCATCTCTGATTTCTTTGAGCAGTGTTTTATAATTCCCATTGTAGAGATCTCTCCCCTCCCTGGTTACCTGTATTCCTAGGTGTTTTGTTCTTTTTCTGGCAATTGTGAATGGGATTGCGTGCCTGATTTGGCTCTCAGCATGACTGTTGTTGGTGTATAGAAATGCTAGTGATTTTTGAACATTGATTTTGTATCCTGAAACTTTGTTGAAGTTGGTTATCAGCTCAAGGAGCTTTTGGGCAGAGACTACAGGGTTTTCTGGATATAGAATCATGTTGTCTGCAACAAGGGATAGTTTGACTACCTCTCTTCCTATGTGGATGCTGTTTATTTCTTTCTCTTGCCTGATTGCTCTGGCAAGGAATTCCATTACTATGTTGAATAGGAGTGGTAAGAGAGGGCATCCCTGTCTTGTTCTGGTTTTCAAGGGGAGTGCTTCCAAAATAAAGCTGTTTTTTGAAAGCAAGCATTAAAATATCCTAAAAATGAAAAAAGAAGAAATAAAGAAGGAAGAATGAAAGAAAGAAAGAAGAAAGAAAGAAAGAAGGGAGGGAAGGAGGGAGGGAGGGAGGAAGGAAGGAAGGAAGGAAGGAGGAAGGAAGGAAAGAAGGAAGGAAGGAAGGAAAGAGGGAGGGAGGGAAGGAGGGAGGGAGGGGAAGAGGGAAAGAAGGAAGGAAGGAAAGTCAAACAAGTGTTTCCTCCCTCTCTACTCAAAGGCACAGCCACCCTACACCTAACTATACTGCACTGTACTGTACTGTACTGTACCACACTGTACTATGCTGGACTACATTGTACTATACTACACTTACTATACTGTACTATGCCACACGAGACTGTGCTATACTATGCTGACCTGCACTGCACCATACTAACCCTGCCATACAGTACTGTGCTATGCCGTAGCATACTGTGTTGTCCTGCACTGTGTCATACAGTGCTGACTGTATCATACAGCACTGTGTCATACAGCACTGTGTCATACAACACTGTGTCATACTGCACTACGTCATACAGCACTCTGTCATATGGCACTGTGTCATACAGCACAGTGCCATACATCACTCTGTCATACAGCACTGTCACACTGCACTGTGTCGTACAGCACTGTGTCACACTGCACTGTGTCGTACAGCACTGAGTCACACTGCACTGTGCCATACTGCACTGTGCTATTCAACAGTAGACTGTGCTATCTGCATTAGGCCGTACTGCAACATGCCATACTCTATTCTACTCCACTATCCACAGCAAAGCTTACCACAGCACAGTGGAGACTAAGAGGAACATGCCACAATTTGCATTCATCATTTACTTCATGAACTTAGCACTTGCTTGACACCTTGTGCTCTGCTGGCACTGGGATGTCTAGGAGAACCCGTGTGGCCCACTCACTCCATGAGCTCACAGGTTCAGCTGCTAACTGGCCCACCCCTACCTCACAACTGAGTCAAAACCACAAATCAGACTCTGCCAACCCTACAATGTGGAACTAAGTCTTTGACCTAAACTTATATTGTAGTAAATTTCTGTATCTCCACAATAGGCTTTCATCCTTCTCCCTCAAACCCATTCCCTCCTGCTGCTTCTTCCAGCAGGGCAAGGACGAGGCAGTGGCACTGCGGAAGGTGTGCAGAGTGCCTTTCAGCCCCAGCACAGCGACCTTGCCTGTTGTCTGTGGAGTAGGATGTGGGGAATCCAGAGGGCTTGGTGAAAAGATCTCAGGGCAAGAGCGCTGCTCCCTCACTGTGAGCTCCTGGACCAGAAGTCAGGAGCGTTGCGTTACCATCTCTCCCTGAATTTAGGAAATGCCCCTTTCCCCCCGCCGGCATCTCCAATTTATTATCCAAACAATAAATGAGATGGATTTGGTGGTTTCTGAGACTCATAGCAGCCCCGAGTGACCATCTCCTTGCACAGCCCTTTCGGCGGACAATGCTGTCCTTCCCCTACACCACCCCAGTCACCAGGCCTCTCTAGCTTTGCACCAATAAATAATTAAGAGGCAACAATTCACCCTGTAAGCTCATCATGTGAACTTCTCCACAGACTCCAGGCAATGTGGGAGCAGACAGTGCATGTGAGGGGCCCGGGCCCGTCCCTATACCACAGCAGGCAACACTGCCAAAGGCCCGTGAAGGCAGCAGCTAAATGATCAGCCTCTGCTAGAAGATGCCCTCCTCCCCTAGTCAGCACAGGCTTACTTCCTCCACTCTCTCCACCCACCCCTCCTCCAAACATCTTTCTTAAACAGCAATATGACACCTACACCCCAGGATTAATGAGCTGAAGATTAAGTTGGCTCCACTCTACATAAATGTTTATTTTAACCAAGGAGTGAACCAAAAGAATGATGTCTAAGAAATGAATGTCTAATGGCAAAATTTCAGATATCTACTCTCTGGCTGGAGGAGGACACAGTCATCCTGAAACACCTAAGATCTCATCAGGTAGCTGCGAGCTGATCTGAATCTTCAGCCGGAGCTGCTATGAGACTGGACCTGGAACTGCAGTCTGTCTCTGGGAATCCTGACTCTCAATGTAATGAGCGCTACTCCAGTGCCATGATCAATCAGGCTGGCCCATCAACACCTCCTAACATGTTCCCGCAGTGTTACACCACACCGCACCGTGACCATTGTTTACCCCTCCCTCCTCACTGTCTCTGTCCCTCCACCTTTGCCTCTGGGGAGCCCAGTGCAGGATGGGGCTCAGAGCAGACACCCCATGAGCGTCTGGTCCACAGAGGACTGGGGGTATGGGTGGGTGTGGAAGAGAAGTCCAGGAGTGGGAAGCACGAGTGGTAGCCAAGCAAAAGTGTGTGTGAGTAATGTGCTGGTTCTCAGCTGCTCACATTGGGAGGCACCCAAGGTCAAGTCACCTGGAGCACAAAGGCAGGAGAGCCAGAGTACATGTCGCAGTTATAACCACAGCTCCAGGCCCGGATGTTCAGGACGCCGTCAAAGGACACAGCCTTCACCGTGTTTAGAGTGAGGAGAGAGCACACCCCTCACCCTCTTCACCTGCCTTCCCAGGCATCCGCCCACTGCTGTTCACTTACTCTACTTGCACAGGAAGTCCCTGCCTTCAACCCAAAGCTCTGGGATCAAAGCCAAGAGAGGGTGGCCTTTTCTCATAGATGGCAGAAGGGAGAAGGGGAAGGTGGCGGTGAACTTCCTCTGGGTGCTCGCAGGCGAGAACAGTGCACAGCGGGTGATTTGCTAGCAGGTAAGGCTACCCAGGACCGGTCTGTGTGGGAAGGATTGTGCCCTAATGGACTTGAGTGCTGCTGGGGGTAGTAAGGGGGGAAATGATGCAGGGGAAAATGATGTCAAGGGAATTCCTGAGATTATTATAACCCCAGGTTGTAAAATATCTGCTAAGGTCAATAACATGTCACATCCACTCCTTGATATTCCTGTAGAGATCCTGCACAGAAAAGTGGTCCCAGTTTCATAAAGGAGATCACTATTTACACACAAAGCTATTGTGTCAGCTCCATTCTCTTCATACTCCTTCTGGGGAGAGAAAGAACTTTCTGCTGTGATTTCGAAAGGATGCTGTGCTGCACTCCACAGACCTTTTGTGTAGCAATCCAGGAAATTAGAGCAAGGAAGTGGCTGAGCTCATCATAGTGTGTCATGATGAAAGAGATGACCATTTGCTATTGCCCTGTTTGACAGAAGGAAATAATTAGCCCCAGAACTCACTCTGATTTGTAGGAGAAATAACACTCACCCAGAGTGTGGGATTGTTCTCAGCAAACTGTGGAGGAAGACTGTGACATTACATTTCTGGAATACAGCATCTTTCTTCCCAGAAAACACTGTCTACTGGGACCAAGGGGGCACTAAGGAAATAAACAAGTCCCATTGCACAAAAAACCCATTTGAAGTAATGGTATTCTGGCATTTATAAGACACAACCTTTTCTGTACCAAGCCCTAAAAGAATAACAAAATAGTATCACATTATTAAAGTTATAACATTATGATGGTGCAATAGTGTCCACTGAGCCATTTCACCTTGAATCCAAAAGTCTATTCACATTTATCATTTCATGTGCAGACTTCTTCACCAATCAGCTTTATCATTCAATCAACTGATCAAATATTTATTGAGAATCCAGTATTCAAGCTATAGGGCTAGGCATTGATCATGTCAATAAATTATTATAGACACTTGATCATTGTCAACATGATGAGACCGCAACAAAGAGATTGTCCCCAAACCTCCCTAAAAATAGTAACCAAGTCCATTTTTAATGCTCACACGGTTTCTTGGCCCAGACGTATCTTTTAAAACAAACTATACCATAAAACCCTCCTTATCTAGATCACTGATGACCAGGCAGCACAGAAGAGTATTATTAGACTACCTTATTTATATCAGGACTTTTTGTACCTACAGAAGATTCAGCACTTTCTGTGTGGAATGGGTGGGTGGATGGATAGGCGAATGGATGGGTGAGTGGATGGGTAGATGGGACCTTTAAATCTGTAATTTAAAAATAAAAGAGAAAGGTAAGGGAGGGGGTGTGTGACTCTTAATGAGAAAAACAGTGACATCTTAGAACCTCGAAGCTGGCACAGGAAAGGGAGAAAACAAGCTTCCTATTTTCTTAGGCAAAAAAATTCTAAACTGTACTAGCTGAAGGACACACAGGCTAGTGCTACTATAATAAAAAAGACCTGCTATTCTCCCCGTCACTTTCAGGTACACCAATCAGACGTAGATTTGGTCTTTTCACATAGTCGCGTGTTTCTTGGAGGCTTTGTTCGTTTCTTTTTATTCTTTTTTCTCTAGACTTCCCTTCTCACTTCATTTCATTCATTTCATCTTCCATCGCTGATACCCTTTCTTCCAGTTAATCGCATCAGCTCCTGAGGCTTCTGCATTCTTCACGTAGTTCTCGAGCCTTGGCTTTCAGCTCCATCAGCTCCTTTAAGCACTTCTCTGTATTGCTTATTCTAGTTATACATTCGTCTAATTCTTTTTCAAAGTTTTTAACTTCTTTGCCTTTGGCTTGAATTTCCTCCCGTAGCTCGGAGTAGTTTGATTGTCTGAAGCCTTCTTCTCTCAACTCGTCAAAGTCGTTCTCCGTCCAGCTTTGTTCCATTGCTGGTGAGGAACTGCGTTCCTTTGGAGGAGGAGAGGCCCTCTGCTTTTTAGAGTTTCCAGTTTTTCTGCTCTGTTTTTTCCCCATCTTTGTGGTTTTATCTACTTTTGGTCTTTGATGATGGTGATGTACAGATGGGTTTTTGGTGTGGATGTCCTTTCTGTTTGTTAGTTTTCCTTCTAACAGACAGGACCCTCAGCTGCAGGTCTGTTGCAGTTTGCTAGAGGTCCACTCCAGACCCTGTTTGCCTGGGTGTCAGCAGTGGTGGCTGCAGAACAGCAGATTTTTGTGAACCATGAATGCTGCTGCCTGATCATTCCTCTGGAAGTTTTGTCTCAGAGGAGAACCCGGCCGTGTGAGGTGTCAGTCTGCCCCTACTGGGGGGTGCCTCACAGTTAGGCTGCTCGGGGGTCAGGGGTCAGGGACCCACTTGAGGAGGCAGCTGCCTGTTCTCAGATCTCCAGCTGTGTGCTGGGAGAACCACTACTCTCTTCTAAGCTGTCAGACAGGGACATTTTTTTTACTGAGAATGATGATTTCCAGTTTCATCCATGTCCCTACAAAGGACATGAACTCATCATTTTTTATGACTGCATAGTATTCCATGGTGTATATGTGCCACATTTTCTTAATCCAG
>NW_026652614.1:0-11954 GCF_009828535.3 Hylobates moloch
CAGAAATCACCCGTCTTCTGTGTCGCTGGGGCTGGGAGCTGGAGACCAGAGCTGTTCCTATTCGGCCATCTTGGCTCCACCTCCGGGCCACTTGTTTTTCAAAGCACACAACTGGGAAGAGATTGTTTTTGAGTCAATAAAAAAGTCACTCACTCCAAAGCTACTTCAGGCTGAGAGCAGGTATGTGTGCATGGCACCTCTGACCTGGGAGCTTGCCTTTGGCTTCACAGCCATCTTGATGCTCAGGCTCCCTACTGGCTCTACATTTGCCTGTCTGCTCTCCAGGAGATGCATTTGAAATCTCAGCGTTTTTGTCATCCACTGAGTGCAGAAAGTCAGTCTTGGCATTATTGCCCATCAGCAACTTGTGGTCACTGGCCAGGAAGTTCTCAATCTCATGGTGATGCAGAAACTTGTACTGGAGGATTAGGGCTTTCCATTAGTCACTGTTCTGAGGAAGTGATTATTTATTCTACAGAAAACCTATTCTTTTCAGGATGTGCCAGCTTACATGGCTCAACCCAGACAGGCTGCCAAGAGCTGGGAGCACCAGTGCATGACTGCTGCTCTTCTAACTTCTTCTCCAGCAGAGCACAAATAATGCTCTCCACGCTGCTGAGGCCTCATCACTCTCACCTCAGCACTTCTAGATATCATAAATCCATCCTCATCCTGGGATGTAGGCCTGGAGTCAGGGAGGAGAAGTCTAGGGAGAGAGAACTCAACACCTCTTCTTTAACACTCCAGGACCAATGTGGAGCTGGGATTCTGGGCAAACACATCCTTCCACTCTGCTGCACAGCCCTGGCTGAGATCTGTTGGCCTCCCAGGCATTTGAAAGCCAGATTCATCTTTTTGCTTGTTTTCCCGGAGACATCAGCAGATTTTGTGTCCTCATATTTGTCAAAGTATCAAGACCCTGGGGTTGGCGATATTTGCAAAACAAGGGAGGGACCCAGGAGCCTCAGCAACCATGACTGGACACATCTGATGGCAACTGACTCACTTCCTATAACACAGCCACCCTCATCCGTGGCCTTGTCCTCAAAGTGCCCGCTCTGCTCTCTGGGAGTCTCAGCCTGGCTGCAATTCAGAAGTAACTGCTTGAATCTGTCCACGGCCTTTGCCATGATCAGACCACCAACATCTGGGAAAATCTGGGAGTATATTTTCTAGGGACAGGCACAGGGACAGATCCAGGACACTTGAGAGTTTAAATAGTGGCTGTTTGGACACTCAGGATGTTCAGAAATGTTTGGTGCTGCCTCTTAAGAAGGCATGGAAGGAGAGAGGTGCAGTCATAAACCTACATTGACTGCATTTCTCTAAGTGAGCCATGCACAGTTTATGCACCTTCCTCAAAACCCTTTTAGATGGCTGTTGCTTTCTGGAATTTATCTATATGGTGGTGAAATTAACATGAATTGACTTTGATGTCTAGTTTTGATATTTAGTCCAAAGTGAGGGAATAGGTAAAAGAACAGATTCTAGAGAAAAAATGCTTGAGTCCTAGTTCTGAATGGTGTTCCTTAGCCCTGCTAAGCCTCAGTTTTCTCATGTATAAAATGGGTATAAGAGTATATCATATGGCCTCACAGGACTGCTGGATTAACAGCATTAACACATGTGAGGGAGATTAAAAATGGCCACACCTCCATCCCTTCCTATGTCATCCACGTCTTTGCAATGTGGTTCTGCAGCTCCTCCCATCGAGAGGCGGAGTCTCTTCCTTGAGTCTGAGCTGGCCCTGTGATGTTCTGGCTGATAGAACTGGGTGGAAGTAGCATCCTGCAGGAGGCCATGCATTCTTTCACCTCCCCTCTTGGGACCCCATTGCCACCCTGTAAACACAATGAAGCCAGGCTGCTGGGTGATGAGAGACAAGTGGCCCAGTTGCCCTATGACCCCTGCCATCCGATGGTTAATGACGAGAGATCTGAGTGAAGCTCTCTGAGACCAGCCAGCTTCAGCCATGCCACCCTCCAGATGACCACAGATAAAAGTACAAGCCCAGCCAAGATCAGCCAAGTGGAACCATATCCGCCCAGAGATTCATGAGGAATAATAAATGGTTCTTGGTTTAAGTCAAGCTCAGGCTACTCTACGAAATACCGTAGACTGAGTGGATTCGTCAACACACAGTTATTTTCCATAGCTACAAAGGCTGGGAAGTCCAAGTTCATGGTGCCAGCAGGTTCTGTCCTTGGTGACGGTGCACTTCCTAGCTTGCAGGTGGGTGCCTTCTCACTGTGTCCTCACACAGCATAGAGGCTGCACTTTCTTCCTCTTCTTATAAGGGCACTAATCCTGTCGTTGGGGCTTCACCCTCATAACCTCATTTAAACCTAATCACCTCCCAGAGGCCCCACCTCCTAATACCATTGCATTGGGAAGGAGGGCTTCAGCATGTGAATTTGGTGGTAGGATGCACAATCATTTCGTTCATAAAAGGCATTAAGTTCTATAGTCATTTGCTAACTGACAAACAAACCCTAACTGATATCACATGTAAAGCCTTCAATGGGCATATATTAAGCGCTCAAAAAATATGAGCCATTATTATTGTCAAACATAGCAAGTTAAAAAGACAGATTCCCTTCCAATGTACAAACCTGAAATCTGTAGAATCAAGAATGGCCTTGTCTTCCCACACCTTATAGTTATAAAGAAGAGGTCACATTATTTTTAAAAATAAGCAGCTTCAACAAATGTCTTCAATTCATTAATTATAAAGAGTTTCAACTGTGGCAAGTCTTTTGTGCCATCTCCTTTCATATGGAAGATACAGTGGCTGAAAATGGACTGGTGGGGGAGAGAGAGTTAGTGAACAATAGGAACCCCAGCTCCTGAGCTCACCCCAGGTGAGTGATTAGAGATGGCTTATTTTCAAATGCATTTCCACAGTAGGGGGTCATAGAATCCCAGAATTCTGTAGCCAACAAAGACTCCAGAGTCCCTGCCCTAGCAGAGCAGTTTACTGACATGTGCCATCTCTTCCTAGGTAGGTTTGCTGTTAGCTGCTGTGAGCAGGAATACTGTCTTTAACTTAGCATTCCCTATTTCTCTAAGAATATATATTACTGTAATTCTGTCTTCAGTTTGATGTTGATACACAACTGTTCCAACAAATTAATGTTCCCATCTTTGGTTGACTCATTTGGCCAGAAAGCAAGTTCACAGATTTTCCACGCCATCCCTCCAAAGAAAAAACATAAGTGTGTGATTGTGTTTTCAAGCTAACGAGCATTAAAAAATTCATGCTTGGAGGCTCTCCAGCCCAAGGTAAATGAGTGGATATAAATACACACTTCAGTAGTGTGTCAGAAAATACAGATTGTCAACTAAATAGACATTCTCTTTTTACCTTCTTTTTTTAATCAACATAACCCAATTTTGTCTGGGGCAGCAACATTCCTATTACAAAAAAAAAACCCCTCTCAGGCTCTTTTGCAGCCAGGTATATTCTATGACACTGTTCACAACAAGTCTGGTAAAACCACTGAGGTTGAGTGACTCTCTTGAATGCAATAGAACCCAACTGTAACTGTCATGAACAAGGGGGACACTTGTCTCTATGTAGACAACTCAACTAAACTGTAAGACGCTGTGACACAAGGAAATGCCAAAGTGTTACATAAAGCACTGTAATGTGCCACCACAAACAACAAAACATATCTAGAAGTTGAGAGGGAAACGTGTGTTTGTGTGTGTGTGTGTGTGCGTGTGTGTGTGTGCTGGGGAGGCGGGGGGAACATTGTTAACAGTATTGTGTTCCTTGAAGTCCAAGCCATAGTGTCCATACTAATTCATGGTTGTTTCTAAAGCTCAAGTCTTATGAGAAAAGTACACCCAGAACCCTGAACTTAAATAAATGTCTTTACTCATCGGAAGGTCAACCCAATTTTATGGGCCAAATTGAAATTGACTCCAACCTTCCTTTTGCTTTGGGGCCATGGAGTCTGCATGTCTCCCATAGCCCATTCGTTCATTAAACATTTGTTGAGCACTTACACTGGGCCTGGCCCTGGAATACCAGAGTAAGTTACATTTAGAAAACTAAATTCCATGTCACAAATGAGTAGGGCTAGCTTGGACTGGGGCATTTGGAATATTCATGTGCCAAGCATAAGATTTTTGGTTTGTGACATGCGGTGGTGACGGTGATGGGAATCAACTGCTGTGTAGGAGCAGCTGTAATTTGAACCAGAGTATTTTGTTCTGGGTCAGGTGCATCAATAACTTGTAAAATAATCTACATTTCCAAAGTCACTTTAATCCACTCTTAGTCTTCACTTTTATGAATTCTGAACTCCTAAATGTGTCTAGGGTTTGGATCCAAAGATAAATAGTTTCCATTTCTATCCCTGGTTAGAAACAACACACAAATGGAAAAGTTGGGTTCAAAGGCACATTAATCACTCATTACAAGAGATGCCAATAGGTGGCCTGATCTTCACACCACTTCTCCATTTCACAGGAAATCTGGCAACACTTAATCATCAGTGGGCACTTATTAATCACTTTCCTCTGTATATTTTATAACAGTATTTGTCACTATAGTGATTCCCTGAAAACCGAGCTGGTAAGCCAGCAGGGACGCCTTCCTCCTTTGAGCAGGCTAAAATTAACTGCTCATTATGAAGTGCCACAGGAAAGCTACTAATGTGTCTTGTCCAGGAACAGTCACTTAAATCTATCACTGCTTAATGATGTGAGCTATGAAGTCTCTGTGTTCAACACTCATACGCTACCCTTCCCTAAGAGACTGGATGATCTGAGCTCCCCACTCCAGAAACTTAGCCACTGTTTGCAGCAGCATTTAGGTTCACTTTTAAGTAATTGCTGCTAAGCAAATTTACACTTGTCTGCCGTGGCCGTTCTTAGGTAATTCAATGCAAGTGTCCTAGAATAACCCAATATAAAATAAGCTAGTCGAAAGTAAGTGATTCCTACTTCAAGGGAACATTAACACCCACAGCACTGTAAGCAACCAGAAAGGAATGCAAAGTCCTCTCTGGAAGTGGACATTATTGGATCATGATTATGAATTTGCATACAAAGTCTCAGACTTTCTGCTTTCCACTTGCTGTTTATGCTACTTGGCAAACATTTGAAAGCTGAGACAGGACTTCTGGGAAGATGAAGTAGGTGTGTTCTTCCTCTCTCCTCCCACCAAGTACAACTAAGAACGCTGGACATTACGTGTAAAACACTGAATGGTGCAGAGAAGAAGCCAGGCTGGCTAGAGACCTGAGGAACATGATATGGATTTCCTGTGTTTTCTTTTTGTCTCATATATCCCAGACTTGAAGCTGAAGAAGCTGGCAACCAGGAAGCGCCAACAGGAAGAGGCATTAAAAAGCCCTAACAAAAGCTGATCCTCCCTAGGCAAGGGACCAGGAAAGAGGTAGCCTATCAGGACAGAAAACTTTCACAAGATAACCTCCCTGCCCCAGCCAAACACCATGGAAATAACGATGATCCCACTCTCATACCATGTCAACAAAGGCCAGGTTGGGAGCCTAGATTCCCACTCTCTCTGGGCTATAAGGGGGTGCCCCTCCACTCCGCCCCCTACCCCACCAGGGTGGTGTCAGTGGACACCACATGAGGAGGCTGGACTTGCACTCCCACTCAGCACCAATGAAGTGCCCCTCCCTCTGCCAGCTGTGGTGGTGTCAGAGAGGCCTAGAGGAGAGTCAGGAATGTCACTGTAGCCCACTGCAATGAGGCCATCCCTGCCAGGGTATCAGGGGAGGCCTCCTGAGGAATGGTCCTCTTCTTCATAACCAGGGACATATCGATGGAACTCCCAACACCCCCACCTAGAGCAGTGAGGAGACACCACCATTGTCAATGGAGACTGAATGGAAAACCTAGGCTTCTATCCAACCTCGAGGTAATGAGGCAGCACCCCACCCCCATCCCCAGCAGTGTCAGAGGAAGCTCACTAAAATCAAAGGTTTAAATAAGATCTTGAGTCTCATGACATAATACTTAAGTGTTTGGGTTTCTATCTAAAATCACACATTATAACAAGGAAAAGGAAGATCTTAAATTGAATGATGAAAGAAAATCACTGCATGCCTACACTGAGATGACACAGATGTTAGAATTATCTGACAAAAATTTTTAAGCAGCCAAGATAAAAATACTTTGATCAGCAGATACAAACATGCTTGAAACCAATGAAAACATGGTCTTAGCAAAGAAACAGAAAGTCCTCATAAGAAATAGAAGAGAAAACTAAATAAAAATTTTAGAACTGAAAAATATAACCAAAATAAAAAACTCAATGGATAGTCTCAACAGCAGAATGGAAGGGACAGAGGAAAGAATCAGTGAAGAGGAGGACAAAATAGTAGAATGTACCCAATCTGAATAACCTAGAAACCAGACTGAAAGAAATAGAAATCAGATTCTCAGAAACCTGTGGGACTGCAACAGAACCTCTAACATTTGTGTCAACAGAGTCTCAGAAGGAGAGGAGAAAGTGGACACGCCTGAAAAGTGCCCAAAGGAATGATGGCTGAAAACTTTGTAAATTTAACAAAAGACAAGCCTTCAGATTAAAGAAGCAAAGTGAATCCAAAATAGAAGAAACCCAAAGGAATCAAGTCATAATTTAAAACATCATAATTAAACTTCCAAAAACTAAGACAAAGCAAAGCAAATTTCTCAAAAAATTCAAAATCCAAAGAAAAACAATACCTCATTTATAAGGGGAAAACAATTGAAGTGAAAGATTTCTCATTGGTAGCCATGGAGGCCAGAGGAATGGCACAATGATTCAAGTGCTGAAAGAAGAGGATTGTTAGACTAAAAATCTACATCCAGTGAAAATATCCTTGAGGAATAAAAGGAAATTCAAAAGATCCTCAAATGAAGGAAAACCAAGAGGATTTGTTACCAACAGGACTACCCTAAAAGAATGGCTACAAGTTCTCTCAACAGAAAGGAAAGAATAAAAGAAGAAATCTTGGTACATCAGGAAGGAGGAAAAAACACAGTAAGTGAGAATATGGGTAAACACAACAGACTTTCCTTCTCTTAAGTCTTCTAAGTTCTTTCTAAGTTCCTTCTAAGAAAGAAAAACAGAGAACAAACAGAAACCGAAATATAAAACATACTTAACTCCTAACTTATAAATACACTAACCACAATAGTCTAAACATATCCTAACTATATGTTGTTTATAAGGAACTCATTTCAAACGTAATGCTATAGCCAGGTGGAAGGTAAAAAGATGGAAGAACATATATTATGCAAATATTAATCAAAGGAATGGAGGAGTGGCTACATTAATATCTGATAAAGCAGGCTGAAGAGTAAAAAGAAAAAGAAAAAATTCCAGAGACTGAGAGGGACATTACATAATAATAAAAAGTCAATCCATCAGAAGGCATAGTAATCCTAAATGTGTATGCGCCAAACAACAAAGCCACAAAATATGTGAAGCAAAAACTGACAGAACTGAAAGAAATTAACTAATCCATAATTATAGTTGAAGACTTCAATGTCTGTCCTTCAACAATTTTTAGGACAACTAGGCAGAAGATCAGCAAAGATACAGAATAAATCAACAACACTACAGCTTCTAATCAACATTTATGGAATACTTCCCCTAACAAGCAGAATGTACTCTTTTTTTTCAGAGATCCAGAGAAAATACAGCAAGATAGACCACATTCTGTGTCATTTTTAAAAATCTCAACAAAATTTAAACGAATTGAAGTCATTCTCTGACCACATAGAAACAAACCAGAAATCAAAAATGAGAAAATATCCAAACATATGGAAACTAAAAACTCTCTGAAACACCTCTGAAAATCCATGGATCAAAGAGGACGTCTCAAGAGAAACAAAAAAATACACTGAAGTCAGTGAAAATGAAAATACAGCATATTAAAATTTGTGGGAAACAGCTAAAGTCATGCTGGAAGGGAAATGTATACCACTAAGTGTATACATTAGAAAAGAGGAAAGTTTCAAATTAATAATTTAATTTCCCACCCCAAGAACCTAGAAAAAGAACAAAATTAACTAAAGCAAGCAGAAGGAAGGAAATATATTACAGTAAGAGCAGGAATCAATGATACTGAAAAAAGAAAAATAAGAAAGAATGTCAGGTTTTTTAAAATTTAGTACTTTGAAAAGATCAATAAACTTGGCAAACCTCTAGCAAAATTGACAAACGATTAAGGGAGAAAACCCAAAACATCAATATCGGGAAGGAAACTGGAGATATCACTCTCCTCGCAGACATCCAAAGGGTAAGAGGCCGATGTATGCAGAGGACAGAATCCAAAAAGGCACACACCTGGGCTGCCTGGTGTTCAAGCTGGAGGCTGCTCAGTGTTCTAGGACAAATCTGACACTTTGTAACAATGCTTGAAATAAATACCAGCCATCTCTATGAGCAACAGGTTCAGCTCTTGGCAGACACGTGTAACCTTATTGATGAAAATGACAATAAAATTGGGGCTGAGACCAAGAAGAGTTGTCACCTGAATGAGAACACTGAAAGAGGATTATTGCATTGGACTTTCAGTGTCTTCTTATTCAACACCGAAAATAAGCTCCTGCTAGGGGAAAGCTCAAATGCTAAGATTTCCTTTCCGGGTTGCTTTACCAATACTTGTTGTTGTCATCCATTAGGTTATTCAGGCAAGCTTGAGGAAAGTGATGATTTTGAAGTAAGGCAAGCAGTGCAGAAGCATCTGAAAGCTGAGTTAGGAATCCCCATGGAAGCAGTTCCTCCAGAAGAAATTAATTATTTAACATGAATTCACTATGAAGCTCAGTCTGATGGTATCTGGGGTGAACATGAAATTGATTACATTTTATTTGTGAGGAAGAATGTCACTTTGAGTCTAGATCCCAATGAGATTAAAAGCTATCTCAAAGGAAGAACTAGAAGAACTTCTGAAAACAGCAGCTACTTGTAAAATTAAGAGAACACCGTGGTTTCAAATTATTGTAGAGGCTTTTCTTATTAAACGGTGGGATAACTTAAATCATTTGAATCAGTTTGTTTACCACAAGAAAATACATAGAATGTGAATGTAGAGATGAATGATTACTGAAAAAATTCTCTACTTGGTAAATTTAAAATGATTGTTTTGTTTTAAATCTGGTTCCCTATTAGGGGAACTCTCATATGATACACCGACACTTTACAACTTGTGTGGAAAAAAGAATTAACTTACAACTTTGTATTACACACCCAGGATATATGCTCTGTTTGTAGAAGATGTTTATGAGGGAGGTTATTGTAAAATGAGAGAGAGCAAATAAAACTGAATTTAACCTGTTCAAAAAAAAGGATAATAAGGGAATACAATAAACAATTCTATACACATAAATCTGACAAATTAGATGATATGAAGCAATTCCTTGAAAAACTCAAACTACTACAATACTAAATAATTATTTCAAAGATCATTGTGTTGACCCTAAAACTATTAAGACAATTGAATTCATAATTAACAATCTCCCAGAAAGGAAATCTGCAGATCCAGGTGGTGTCACTGGAGAATTCTACCAAACATTTAAAAAAGAATAGACGCCAACTATACAGAATCATTTCAGAAAATAGAAGAGGAATGAACATGTCCCAGTTCGGAACTAGAAAAACACAGTACAACAAAAGCAACAAAGCCTGGTGTCCCTCATGAATATAGTATAAAAATCTTTAGCAAAATATTAACAAATAGAATCCTACAATATGTAAAAAGAATTACACTCAGTACCAATAGGGTTTTATTTCAAAGATGCAATGCTGTCTCAGTATTTGAAAAGCAATCATTGCAATCCACTATAATGCAGACTAAAAAAGAAAAATCACATGATTGTGTAGTCAAGTCAGATGCTCTACCCCGAGCTATGGCCCTGAGAAAAATCACATGATTGTACCGAACAATGCAGAAAAAGCAGTTAACGAAATTCAGTATTCATTCATGATTTTTACAAACTCTCAAAAAATTAAGAATAGAGAGAAACTTCCTCTACTTGATAAAGAACATCTACAAACACCCTGAGGCTAACATTATACTTAATATTACAAGTGAATGACTGAATGTTTTCTCCCTAAGGTTGAGAACAAAGTAAAGATGTCTACTCTAACATTCTTATTCAACATAGTGCTGGAAGTTCTATCGAGCCATTGCAAAAAGGCAAGAAAAGGAAACAAAGGGCCACAGATCAGAGAAGAAACTCATGAACCGGCCCCTATTTGCAGATGACACATGATCTACATATAAAACCACAAAGAACCTGAAGAGAAAAAACTCCTAGAACTAATAAGTGAGCTCAGCAAGGTCATGGATACAAAATAAATATAAAGAAACCAATTGTATTTCTATGTACCAGCAATAAACACATGGAAACATGGCCTTTCAATGGAAAGTAAAAATTCAATACCATTAAAATTGATCAAAAAAAAAGAAACAGTACAAATGTAACAAATCATACACAGGACTTGTAAGGCAGAAATTACACAATGCTGATGAAATAAGAGATAATTTAAATAAACAGAGAAATATATGGTGTTGATGGATTGGAAGACTCAAATAGGAAAGATGCCAATTCTCCCCAAAACTGATAAACAGGTTTAACAAAATTTCTATCATAATCTCAGTAAAAGTTTTTGTAGATATAAACAAGACTATTCCAAAAGATATATGAAGAGGCAAAGGAATGAGAATAGCTATAATTTTGAAAAAGAAGAATAATATGGGAAGAATCAGTGCCCAATTTCAAGACTTATATAACTACATTAATCAAGACTGTGTAGTATTGGCAGAGGGATAAACATGTATATCATGGGACCAACTAAAGAACCCAGAAGTCAACCCATGCAAATATGTCCCACGGGCTTTTGACAAAGTTGCAAAAGCAATTTAATGGTGTAAAGATAGCTTATGAGCAAATGGTGCTGGAGCAATTGGACATCCAAAGGCAAAATAAAATGAGCCTCAACCTAAGTCTCAAGCATTGTACAAAAATTAACCCAAAATGTGTCATGGGCTTAAACTTAAAAAGTAAAACTATAAAACTTTTAGGAAATGCATAGGAGAAAATATATGTGATATAGCTTTTGTCAAAGAGTGCTTAAATAGATATCAAAAGCACAATTAATAACAGAAAAGAATTGATACATTGGACTGCATCAAAATTCAAAATTTTTCCTCTGTGAAAGATCCTATTAAGATCCTATTAAGACAAGTTACAGGCCTGCCTGCCTTGCCTCCCTCCCTCCCTCCTTCTTTCCTTCCTTCTTGCTTTCTTCTTTCTTTTCTTCCCTCTGTGGCCCAGGATGGAATATACTCGACTCGCTGCAGACTCCCTGCATCCGGCTCCCGTGATTCTCCTGCCCTGGCCTGCGGGCTGCCTGGGATTGCCGGCGCGCGCCACCACCCCTCCCTGGTTTTTCTCCTTTGGCTGGAGGCGCGGTTTCGCCATGTCGGCCACGCTGGTCTCCAGCTCCTGACCTCGAGTGGTCTGCCCGCCTCGGCCTCCTGAGGTGCTGGGACTGCAGACGGAGTCTCGCTCACTCGGTGCTCGCTGTTGCCCGGGCTGGAGTGCGGTGGCGTGGTCTTGGCTCGCTGCAGCCTCCGCCTCCCAGCCGCCTGCCTTGGCCTCCCAGGGTGCTGGGATTACAGCCTCTGCCCAGCCGCTGCCCCGTCTGGGAGGTGGGGAGCGTCTCTGCCTGGTTGCCCCGCCTGGGTTGTGAGGAGGTCCTCTGCCCGGCTGCCCCATCTGGGAGGTGAGGAGCGCCTCTGCCCAGGCGCCACCCCGTCCAGGAAGTGAGGAGCGTCTCTGCCTGGCTGCCCATCATCTGGGATGTGAGGAGCGAGTCTGCCCGGCCGCCACCCCGTCTAGGAAGTGAGGAGTGTCTCTGCCCGGCCACCCTGTCTGGGAAGAAGTGAGGAGCGCCTCTGCCCGGCCGCCCC
>NW_026652614.1:12004-31522 GCF_009828535.3 Hylobates moloch
TGTGGGGAGCGCCTCTGCCCGGCCGCCCCATCTGGGAGGTCTACCACAGAGGCCAGAAGCAATGTGGGGGCTGGACGTGGTGGCTCATGCCTGTAGTCCCGGTACTCTGGGAGGCCGAGGCGGGTTGATCACTTGAGGCTAGGAGTTCGAGACCAGCCTGGCCAACATGGCGAAACATATGAAAAATACAACAGACAAACCAACCAACCAACCCAGCGACAACAAAACAGGTCTACCCTGGAGTCATACTCTAATTTTTTCTATTTTCCTCCCTTTCTGATTCTTTATCCCACTTTCTTTTTCTTCCTCTTCCTTCTCCTTCTTCTTTGTCAAATAGAGGATTGAGTTATTATCATTGATCCATACAAAGTCCCTCTCTCATTTATTTTCTTTAATTCCTACCCCCCATTTCTATTCCCCGTCTTCCCACGTGCAACCTTCCTAATATGTTTGATATGCATCTTTTTGTTTGTATGTACTTTTAGAAAATGTTTATTGTTTTGTGTGCAATAAATAAATAAATAAATAAGATTAAAATACTTAAAAAAAAAAAAGACAAGTTACAGATTAGGAGAAAATACTTGTAAGACACACATCTGACTAAGAACCTATCTAGAATATATAAAGAACTGTCAAAACTCAACAGTAAAAAAGAAAATAAAAATCCTTTAAAAAACAGGCAAAAGAGATAAAGAGACATTTCACTGAAGAAGATATATAGGTGCAAATGAGCACATAAAAAGATGCTCAACATCATTAGCCATAGAAATGCAAATTAAATAAGATGCATAGCCATGAGATACCACTGCATACCTATCACAATGGCTAAAATTTAATAATAGTGATAACACCACATGCTAACAAGGATGTTGAGAAACTGAATCACTCATACATTGCTGGTGAGAATGTAAAATGACATAGTCACTCTGAAACTCTGGAAAACAGTTTGAAAATAAAACAGTTTGAGCGCCGGGGGGTGGAGCCAAGATGGCCGAATAGGAACAGCTCCGGTCTCCAGCTCCCAGCCCCAGCGACACAGAAGACGGGTGATTTCTGCATTTCTGCTTGAGGTACCGGTTTCATCTCACTAGGGAGTGCCTAACAGTGGGTGCAGGACAGTCGGTGAAGCGCACTGTGCGCGAGCCAAAGCAGGGCGAGGCATTGCCTCACTCGGGAAGCGCAAGGGGTCAGGGAGTTCCCTTTCCTAGTCAAAGAAAGGGGAAACAGACGGCACCTGGAATATCGGGTCAGTCCCACCCCAATACTGCGCTTTTCCAACGGGCCTGGAAAATGGCACACTAGGAGATTGTGTCCCGCACCTGGCTCGGAGGGTCCTGTGCCCACGGAGTCTCGCTGATTGCTAGCACAGCAGTCTGAGATCAAGCTGCAAGGCGGCAGCGAGGCTGGGGGAGGGGCGCCCGCCATTGCCCAGGCTTGCTTAGGTAAACAAAGCAGCCAGGAAGCTCGAACTGGGTGGAGCCCACCACAGCTCAAGGAGGCCTGCCTGCCTCTGTAGGCTCCACCTCTGGGGGCAGGGCACAGACAAACAAAAACTCAGCAAGAACCTCCACAGACTTAAAGGTCCCTGTCTGACTGACAGCTTTGAAGAGAGTAGTGGTTCTCCCAGCACGCAGCTGGAGATCTGAGAACGGACAGACTGCCTCCTAAAGTGGGTCCCTCACCCCTGAGCAGCCTAACTGGGAGGCACCCCCCCAGTAGGGACAGACTGACACCTCATTCAACCGGTACCCCTCTGAGACAAAACTTTCAGAGGAACTATCAGACAGCTGAATTTGTGGTCTCACGAAAATCCGCTGTTCTGCAGCCACCGCTGCTGACACCCAGCCAAACAGGGTCTGGAGTGGACCTCTAGTAAACTCCAACAGACCTGCAGCTGAGGGTCCTGTCTGGTAGAAGGAAAACTAACAAACAGAAAGGACATCCACACCAAAAACTCATCTGTACATCACCATCATCAAAGACAAAAAGTAGATAAAACCACAAAGATGGGGAAAAAACAGAGCAGAAAAACTGGAAACTCTAAAAAACAGAGCACCTCTCCTCCTCCAAAGGAACGCAGTTCCTCACCAGCAACGGAACAAAGCTGGATGGAGGATGACTTTGATGAGTTGAGAGAAGAAGGCTTCAGACGATCAAACTACTCTGAGCTACGAGAGGAAATTCAAAACAATAGCAAAGAAGTTAAAAACTTTGAAAAAATATTAGAAGAATGGATAACTAGAATAACCAATGGAGAGAAGGGCTTAAAGGAGCTGATGGAGCTGAAAGCCAAGTTTCGAGAACTACGCGAAGATTGCAGAAGCCTCAGTAGCAGATGCGATCAACTGGAAGAAAGGGTATCGCTGATGGAAGATGAAATGAATGAAATGAAGAGAGAAGGGAAGTTTAGAGAAAAAAGAATAAAAAGAAATGAACAAAGCCTCCAAGAAATTTGGGACTATGTGAAAAGACCAAACCTACGTCTGATTGGTGTACCTGAAAATGATGGGGAGAATGGAACCAAGTTGGAAAACACTCTGCAAGATATTATCCAGGAGAACTTCCCCAATCTAGCAAGGCAGGCCAGCATTCAGATTCAGGAAATACAGAGAACGCCACGAAGATACTCCTCGAGAAGAGCAACTCCAAGACACATAATTGTCAGATTCACCAAAGTTGAAATGAAGGAAAAAATGTTAAGGGCAGCCAGAGAGAAAGGTCGGGTTACCCACAAAGGGAAGCCCATCAGACTAACAGCTGATCTCTCAGCAGAAACTCTACAAGCCAGAAGAGAGTGGGGGCTGATATTCAACATTCTTAAAGAAAAGAATTTTCAACCCAGAATTTCCTATCCCGCCAAACTAAGCTTCATAAGCGAAGGAGAAATAAAATACTTTACAGACAAGCAAACGCTGAGCGATTTTGTCACCACCAGGCCTGCCCTAAAAGAGCTCCTGAAGGAAGCACTAAACATGGAAAGGAACAACCGGTACCAGCCACTGCAAAAACATGCCAAATTGTAAAGACCATCAAGGCTAGGAAGAAACAATAGCAACTAACGAGCAAAATAACCAACTAACATCATAATGACAGGATCAGATTCACACATAACAATATTAACGTTAAATGTAAATGGGCTAAATGCTCCAATCAAAAGACACAGACTGGCAGACTGGATAAGGAGTCAGGACCCATCAGTGTGCTGTATTCAGGAAACCCATCTCACGTGCAGAGACACACATAGACTCAAAATAAAGGGATGGAGGAAGATCTATCAAGCAACTGGAAAACAAAAAAAGGCAGGGGTTGCAATCCTAGTCTCTGATAAAATAGACTTTAAACCAACAAAGATCAAAAGAGACAAAGAAGGCCATTACATAATGGTAAAGGGATCAATTCAACAAGAAGAGCTAACTATCCTAAATATATATGCACCCAACACAGGAGCACCCAGATTCATAAAGCAAGTCCTCAGTGACCTACAAAGGGACTTAAACTCCCACACAATAATAATGGGAGATTTTAACACCCCACTGTCAACATTAGACAGATCAATGAGACAGAAAGTTAACAAGGATATCCAGGAATTGAACTCAGCTCTACATAAAGTGGACCTAATAGACATCTACAGAACTCTCCACCCCAAGTCAACAGAATATACATTTTTTTCAGCACCACACCACACCTATTCCAAAATTGACCACATAGTTGGAAGTAAAGCTCTCCTCAGCAAATGTAAAAGAACAGAAATTATAACAAACTGTCTCTCAGACCACAGTGCAATCAAACTAGAACTCAGGATTAAGAAACTCACTCAAAACCGCTCAACTACATGGAAACTGAACAACCTGCTCCTGAATGACTATTGGGTACATAATGAAATGAAGGCAGAAATAAAGATGTTCTTTGAAACCAACGAGAACAAAGACACGACATACCAGAATCTCTGGGACACATTCAAAGCAGTGTGTAGAGGAAAATTTATAGCACTAAATGCCCACAAGAGAAAGCAGGAAAGATCCAAAATTGACACCCTAACATCACAATTAAAAGAACTAGAAAAGCAAGAGCAAACACATTCAAAAGCTAGCAGAAGGCTAGAAATAACTAAAATCAGAGCAGAACTGAAGGAAATAGAGACACAAAAAACCCTTCAAAAAATTAATGAATCCAGGAGCTGGTTTTTGAAAAGATCAACAAAATTGATGGACCGCTAGCAAGACTAATAAAGAAGAAAAGAGAGAAGAATCATATAGATGCAATAAAAAACGAAAAAGGGGATATCACCACCGATCCCACAGAAATACAATCTACCATCAGAGAATACTACAAACACCTCTATGCAAATAAACTAGAAAATCTAGAAGAAATGGATAAATTCCTCGACAAATACACCCTCCCAAGACTAAACCAGGAAGAAGTTGAATCTCTGAATAGACCAAAAACAAGTTCTGAAATTGTGGCAATAATCAATAGCTTACCAACCAAAAACAGTCCAGGACCTGATGGATTCACAGCTGAATTCTACCAGAGGTACAAGGAGGAACTGGTACCATTCCTTCTGAAACTATTCCAATCGATAGAAAAAGAGGGAATCCTCCCTAACACATTTTATGAAGCCAGCATCGTCCTGATACCAAAACCTGGCAGAGACATAACCAAAAAAGAGAATTTCAGACCAATATCCTTGATGAACATTGATGCAAAAATCCTCAATAAAATACTGGCAAACCAAATCCAGCAGCACATCAAAAAGCTTATCCACCATGATCAAGTGGGCTTCATCCCTGGGATGAAGGGCTGGTTCAACATACGCAAATCAATAAATGTAATCCAGCATATAAACAGAACCAAAGACAAAAACCACATGATTATCTCAATAGATGCAGAAAAGGCCTTTGACAAAATTCAACAACCCTTCATGCTAAAAACTCTCAATAAATTAGGTATTGATGGGACGTATCTCAAAATAATAAGAGCTATATACGACAAACCCACAGCCAATATCATACTGAATGGGCAAAAACTGGAAGCATTCCCTCTGAAAACTGGCACAAGACAGGGATGCCCTCTCTCACCGCTCCTATTCAACATAGTGCTGGAAGTTCTGGCCAGAGCAATCAGGCAGGAGAAGGAAATAAAGGGTATTCAACTAGGAAAAGAGGAAGTCAAATTGTCCCTGTTTGCAGATGACATGATTGTATATCTAGAAAACCCCATTGTCTCAGCCCAAAATCTCCTTAAGCTGATTAGCAACTTCAGCAAAGTCTCAGGATACAAAATTAATGTACAAAAATCACAAGCATTCTTGTACACCAACAACAGACAAACAGAGAGCCAAATCATGAGTGAACTCCCATTCACAATTGCTTCAAAGAGAATAAAATACCTAGGAATCCAACTTACAAGGGATGTGAAGGACCTCTTCAAGGAGAGCTACAAACCACTGCTCAATGAAATAAAAGAGGATACAAACAAATGGAAGAACATTCCATGCTCATGGGTTGGAAGAATCAATATCGTGAAAATGGCCATACTGCCCAAGGTAATTTATAGATTCATTGCCATCCCCATCAAGCTACCAATGACTTTCTTCACAGAATTGGAAAAAACTACTTTAAAGTTCATATGGAACCAAAAAAGAGCCCGCATCGCCAAGTCAATCCTAAGCCAAAAGAACAAAGCTGGAGGCATCACGCTACCTGACTTTAAACTATACTACAAGGCTACAGTAACCAAGACAGCATGGTACTGGTACCACAACAGAGACATGGATCAATGGAACAGAACAGAGCCCTCAGAAATGATGCCGCATAGCTACAACTATCTGATCTTTGACAAACCTGACAAAAACAAGAAATGGGGAAAGGATTCCCTATTTAATAAATGGTGCTGGGAAAACTGGCTAGCCATATGTAGAAAGCTGCAACTGGATCCCTTCCTTACACCTTATACAAAAATTAATTCAAGATGGATTAAAGACTTATATGTTAGACCTAAAACCATTAAAATCCTACAAGAAAACCTAGGCAATACCATTCAGGACATAGGCGTGGGCAAGGACTTCATGTCTAAAACACCAAAAGCAATGGCAACAAAAGCCAAAATCGACAAATGGGATCTCATTAAACTAAAGAGCTTCTGCACAGCAAAAGAAACTATCATCAGAGTGAACAGGCAACCTACAGAATGGGAGAAAATTTTTGCAACCTAGTCATCTGACAAAGGGCTAATATCCAGAATCTACAATGAACTCAAACAAATTTACAAGAAAAAAACAAACAACCCCATCAAAAAGTGGGCAGAGGACATGAACAGACACTTCTCAAAAGAAGACATTTATGCAGCCAAAAAACACATGCAAAAATGCTCATCATTGCTGGCCATCAGAGAAATGCAAATCAAAACCACAGTGAGATACCATCTCACACCAGTTAGAATGGCCATCATTAAAAAATCAGGAAACAACAGGTGCTGGAGAGGATGTGGAGAAATAGGAACACTTTTACACTGTTGGTGGGACTGTAAACTAGTTCAACCATTGTGGAAGTCAGTGTGGCGATTCCTCAGGGATCTAGAACTAGAAATACCATTTGACCCAGCCATCCCATTACTGGGTATATACCCAAAGGACTATAAATCATGCTGCTATAAAGACACATGCACACGTATGTTTATTGCAGCACTATTCACAATAGCAAAGAGTTGGAACCAACCCAAATGTCCAACAACGATAGACTGGATTAAGAAAATGTGGCACATATACACCATGGAATACTATGCAGCCATAAAAAATGATGAGTTCGTGTCCTTTGTAGGGACATGGATGAAACTGGAAAACATCATTCTCAGTAAACTATTGCAAGGACAAAAAACCAAACACCGCATGTTCTCACTCATAGGTGGGAATTGAACAATGAGGACTCATGGACACAGGAAGGGGAACATCACACTCCGGGGACTGTTGTGGGGTTGGGGGAGGGGGGAGGGACAGCATTAGGAGATACACCTAATGCTAAATGATGAGTTAATGGGTGCAGGAAATCAACATGGCACATGGATACATATGTAACAAACCTGCACATTGTGTACATGTACCCTAAAACCCTAAAGTATAATAAAAAAAAAATTATGGGAAAAAAAAAAAAGAAAATAAAACAGTTTGAAATAAAACAATTTAAAAATAAAAAACTAAACATACAATGACAATACAACTTAGCAGTTGCTCTCTCAAGCATTTATTCTAGAGAAATGAAGATTTGTGTTCACACGAAAATCTGTACAAGAATGTTCAACTTTATTTGTAATAACCAAAACCTGAGAAGGACCCAGGTGTCCTTCACTGAGTGAATGGTTAAATGAATGTGTTACATACATAACAATATAAAGAAATGAACTATTGGTACACAAAACATGTATGGATGTCTAGAAAATTATTCTGAGTGAAAAAATGTCACACACCATAGGATTCATTTATATAACATTTTTGAAATTACGAAATCACCGAAATGTTGGCAAGCGGCACTGGAGAAAATTTGTAAAATAAATAAAAAGTCCTAGAAATGGAGAACAGATTAGTGGTTGCCACATTTCAGGTGGGTGCACAGGGGAAGGAGGAGGGTATGGCTACAAAAGGGCAAACGGAGGTGTCCTCATGGTGAGGAAAGGTTCTGTGCCTGGACTGTGTCAATGTCCATGCCCTAGGCATGGTATTGTTCTATAAATTCGCAAGATGTTACCATGGCGGGAAACTGCATAAAGTAACATGTGATCCCTCTGTATTGATCAGTATCAATCACTCTGTATTTGCTTTTACAACTGCATATCAACCTACAATTATTTCAAAATTAACAGTTCAATTTTTTAAAAAGTTAATGACAACTCTTTGGTGTCCAAAGCCGAATAGGAATTTAAAAAAAAAAAAAAAAAAGGTTTTTGTCACTTTTACTGCTTCCCGTCTACAATCTCCTGCAGCTGGAAAGTGTTCGTCTTTCATGAACATTTTGCAAAGACACTGAACAAATTACTGTACTTACTTGGGCATTAAACACCATAGTCTTTCCTCTCAGCAGTATAATGGGTTCCTTGGTTTAGAGATCATAGAAAGCTTGACTAAAAAGGGCAGTATAGACAAGGGCCAAACACTAGCCTAAGTTTAGAGATGCTTCCAGAATCTGTGTTGCAAAACTCACTTAACCTCTTTGGTCTCAATTTCTCCACCCACAAAATGGACTTGAATGTTGCCATTGCATTATAAACCATAATGTTAATTCTATGGAATTAACATTATGCCATGACGAAGATATATCATCCTGTTTCATGCCTCCTCTTTAATGAGCCTTTAGTCAAAGAAGCACTTGGTTATGTTTTTTTTTTTTTTCCTTCTCCTTGTGTCAAAGGCCCCATATGTAGGTGAGCACCTCTGTCCCTCCACTGAGCCCCACTCCCTTGCCAACTGGAAGGACTCCCCCACATCCTCCACACAGCTCATCCTCCACATGACACAAGCAGGGGTGAATGGCCTTCGGTGAGCAGGAATGTGCATGATCTAAGAACAAACCCAATAATCTCAATAATAATAATAATAGTTTCCATTTATGGGGTGTTTATTACATTAGTTCTATTTTGAGAACTTTATAGGGTATAATTTTATTATCTTATTTCATTTTACTTTTTTGAGACAGAGTCTAACTCTGTTGCCCAGGCTAGAGTGCAGTGGCATGATCCCAGTTCACTGCAACCTCCACCTCCTGGGTTCAAGCAATTCTCCTGCCTTGGCCTCCCAAGTAGCTGGGATTACAGACGGGTGCCACCGTCCCAGCTAATTTTTTTTTTGGATTTTTTTTATTTTTTTATTTTTTTTTAGTAGAGACAGGGCTTCACCATGTTGGCCAGGCTGGTCTCCAACTCCTGATCGCAGGCGATCTGCCCGCCTCGGCCTCCCAAAGTGCTGGGATTACAGGCGTGAGCTACCATGCCTGTCCCAGAGTTTAGTTTTTTAAAGCAGCTGAAGGCAATGAGCGTTACTCTAGGCATATAATACAGAGCAGCAGCCCCATACCCAGCAGCAGGCTGTGCACACACACATGCAGCGGCTCCAGAGAGCAGAGCGCTCTCCAGGCCTCCCCAAGCCCACTGAAGGCTGCCTGCCGCGGACTGCGCTCCAACAGAGCCTGAGAAAGGTCAGCTCTTGGGCCAGAACTGCACCGGGAAAGTTCTCCCACCACCAGGGTCACCAGCCAGAGCGACTGTGGGTCCCAGGACAACTGCAGCTGATTTCAAAGACTCTCTTAGAATCCAAATTCTCATTTAAAGGCAAAGATACAATATTACATTTTATCTCTTTCTCTGACTCACTGTAATAAGCAAAGGCTCACTGTCCATATTCAAAGTCAATATGTCACCCCTTACTATGGAAGATTCTGGCCCTACTGCTCACTGTAGCCTAATGTTCAGTGACTCAGTGCCAGGAGGTTGCCAGTGCCCTTTGGGATTTATTCACTGGTAGCCAATAGAAAGCGTGACGAATCATCTGCTGGTGTCTCCTTATTTGCAATCACACCTCCTTGGATTAGGAACACGTGATTGCCCGGATCGCATTAAGGAGAGATGAAGAGGTTCTCCCTGCCCCGTGCTGGGCCCTGGAAATACCACCCATGGGTTGACATGGTCCGTGGAAGAGCAGGGGCATCCTGTGGGAGAGTTCCACCTCTCAGTGTGTCCAGGACTGAGGCTGCAACTCAGCAGCAGCAGCACATGTGCAAAAATAAACAACCAAATCAGCGATGGAGGAGTGAGACCACAGAAACTGGGCGGGCAGCAGATGCAGACACAGCCATCCTATGCATTTAGAGTCTGGGAGCTGCAAAAGCTTAAGGCAAGCCTGTTTTATGGTTCTATAGGAGCCAAATATGACATTTAAATGATCCATTCTATTAATATTGTATCATTGTGTCAATCTGGAATGCATTTGAATCAAAAGCCCCCCTCAAAATGGTCTCCTTTGTTGTATTTTCTTGTTGGCTCATTTTATCAACATCTGCTATGTTTAGACAATATGAATTAAAACTAAGGAATGCTGTTTGTACTCAACTACTTTTGTTGAGAGTGTAACATCCCAAGATTGGCAGTGTTTATGTAAATCAGTGTGGCCGACACAGCCATCATAAACAAATGAGGAAAATATAACAAACACATTGTTCACACAGGAAATGTTTGTTTTGAGAGTTGGCTTTGGTCTCACCAGATTGATGAAGAGGTGCTGATACCACAGATCTGTGCTGCGCTGTGCACCAGGCCACTTCCACTTGCAGGCCAGGCAAGGCTTCCCCGTCCCAGAGCCTGCAGAGGCAGAACAGGGCCCCAAATCTCACCCTTGACCCACCGAGGCAGCTGTTGAGGTTCTCCAGCTGAAGCTTGAGTAGTTAGATGGATTTTGCACTGTGTGGTGCCACAGATAACTGGCGTACACACTGCAGCCGCACTCGAGAGTCCCCCACAGCCAACTGCACACCATCACACAGCACTAGGAATGGGAAAGGCTTCAGCAAGGCCCTTCTGACTCTAGGTCTTCATTCTCATTCAGAAAGAAGAGGTGATGGAGAAATAATCACGAGTGCACAAAGACACGTATATTCAATGATGCTCACAGCAGCATTGTTTATACAGACAAAAGGCCAGAAACAGCCTCCACATCCACCATGAGAGCATTGACTAAGCAGATGGTGGTGCAGCCAAATCTCAGCATGCCACGCAGCTGTGAAGGAATGTGAGGTGTGAGCTATGTGCCGAGAGTCTCCAGCTGTCACAGATGAGTGCACAAACATGCAAGATGGCAGAAAACTCGCTCCCATTTGCATTCGTTAAAAGAGGGTCTGTATTTGCCTATATAGGTTTAGGATATCATTAAGAAGGATCTCAAGCAACTGGTGGATACCTGGAGGGAGTGGTACTGGAGGACCACAAGTTTAAAATCTAAGGAAGCCTTGCTTGTTATTTTTATGCTGCTTTTTTTTTTTTTTTTTTTTTGAGACGGAGTCTTGCTCTGTCGCCCAGGCTGGAGTGCAGTGGCGCAGTCTCGGCTCACTGCAAGCTCCGCCTCCCGGGTTCACGCCATTCTCCTGCCTCAGCCTCTCCGAGTAGCTGGGACTACAGGCGCCCGCCACTACGCCCGGCTAATTTTTTTTTATTTTTTTAGTAGAGACGGGGTTTCACCATGGTCTCGATCTCCTGACCTCGTGATCCGCCCGCCTCGGCCTCCCAAAGTGCTGGGATTACAAGCGTGAGCCACCGCGCCCGGCCTTTATGCTGCTTTATACTGTTAAATTTTTTTGTTATGTGTATGCATTACATAAAATATTCCTTAGAAAAATAAAAGAAGGATTCACTACAATGTCTGTAATCAAAAAGACGGGTAATAAAGTCATGGATGTAGAAAAATTGGAATCCACATACATTCATGGTGCGAATGGAAACTGCTGCAGCCACTTTGGAAAACAGTCTGGCAGTTCTTCAAAAGCCTCAACATAGAATTACCATCTGACCCAGCAATTCCACTCCTATGTATACACCCGCCAGAAATGAAAACACATGTCCACAGAGACGCTTATGTGTGAATGTTCACAGCAGCACTGCTTATGACAGCCAAGAAGTAAAAACAGCCCAAATGCCCCTCAATGGATGAATGGATAAACAAAATATGTTATATTCATGCAATATATTCATGAACAAAAGAGTGAAGTACTGACAAGTCCACGTGGATGAACCTAGAAAACATTATGCCAAGTGAAGGAAGACAGTCACAAAAGGCCACGTATTATAGGATTCCATGTATATGAAATGTCCAGGACAGGTGAATTCATGGGGATAGGAAACAGGTTAGTACTTGCAAGGGGCTGGGAGGAATATGGAAAGGGGAGTGACTGTTTAATAGGTAGAGAGTTTCCCTCCAGGGTGATGAAAATGCTCCAAAATTGACAATGGTGATGGTGGTGCTGTTATGTGACTATACTAAAAATCAACGAACTGCACACCTTAAATATGTGACTTTCATGGTATGTTGATGACATCTTGATAAAGCTCTTTTTAGTTTTTTGTTTGTTTTTAAATTTTCACTTATTTATTTTTTAATTTTTTAACTTTTATTTTAGGTTCAGAGGTACATGTACAGGTTTGTTATATGGGTAAGTTTGTGTCACGGGGGTTAGTTGTACAGATTATTTTGTCACTGGCATACTAACCATGGTGGCTGATAGCTTTTTATTTTTTTCTGAACCTCTCCCTCCTCCTATCCTCCTCCCTCAAGTAGGCCCTTGTCTGTGTTGTTACCCTCTATGTGTCCATGTGTTCTGATTATTTAGCTCCCACTTATAAGTGAGAACATGTGATATGTGGTTTTCTGTTCCTGCATTAGTTTGCTAAGGGTAATGGCCTCCAGCTCCATCCATGCTCCTGCAAAAGACATGATCTCATTCTTTTTTATGGCTGCATAGTATTCCATGGTGAGTCTATCATTGATGGGCATTTAGGTTGATTCCATGTCTTTGCTATTGTGAACAGGGCTGCAGAGAACATACACATGCATGTGTCTTTATGGTAAAATGATTTATATTCCTTTGGGTATATACCTAATAATGGGACTGCTAGGTCAAGTGGTAGTTCTGTTTTTAGGTCTTTGAGGAATCACCACACTGCTTTCCACAGTGGCTGAACTAATTTACGTTCCCACCAGCGGTGTATAGCATTTCCTTTTCTCCACAACCTCACCAGCATCAGTTATGTTTTGACTTTTTAACAATAGCCATTCTGACTAGTGCTAGATTGTATTTCATTGTGGTTTTGATTTGCATTTCTCTGGTGATTAGTGATTCTGAGCATTTTTTCATATGCTTGTTGACCTCATATATGTCTTCTTTTGAAAAGTGTCTGCTCATGTCCTTTGCCCATTTTAATAGGGTTGATTGCTTTTTGCTTGTACCTTTGTTTAAGTTCCTTATAGATTCTTATAGACCTTTATCAGATGGATAGTTTGCAAAAGTTTTCTCCTCTTCTGTAGCTTGCCTATTTACTCTGTTGATAGTTTCTTTTGCTGTGCAGAAGCTTTTTAGTTTAATTAGATCCCATTTGTCAATTTTTGCTTTTGTTGCAATTGCTTTTGGCATTTCTGTCATGAAATCTTTGGCAGTTCCTATGCCCAAATGGTATTCCCTAAGTTATCTTTCAGAATTTTTAGAGTGTTAGGTTTTACATTTAGGTCTTTAATCCATCCTGAGTTGATTTTTGTATGTGGTATAAGGAAGGGGTCCCGTTTCAGCGTTCTGCATGTAGCTAGCCAGTTATCCCAGCACCATTTATTGAATAGGGAATCTTTTTCCCCATTGCTTGTTTTTGTCAGCTTTGTCAAATGTCAGATGGTTGTAGGTGTGCAACCTTATTTCTGAACTCTCTATTCTGTCACATTGGTCTATGTGTCTATTTTTGTACAAGTGTCATGCTGTTTTGGTTATTGTAGCCTTAAAGTACAATTTGAAGTCAGGCAACATGATTTCTCCAGCTTTGTTCTTTTTGCTTAAGATTGCCTCGGCTATTCGGCCTCCTTCTTTGGTCCCATATGAATTTCAAAATGGTTTTTTCTGTTCTATGAAGAATGTCATTGGCGGTTTGATAGGAATACCATTGAATGTAAATTGCTGTGGGCAGTATGGCCATTTTCACAATACTGATTCTCCCCGTCCATGAGCATGGAACATTTTTCCATTTGTTTGTGCCATCTCTGATTTCTTTGAGCAGTGTTTTATAATTCCCATTGTAGAGATCTCTCCCCTCCCTGGTTACCTGTATTCCTAGGTGTTTTGTTCTTTTTCTGGCAATTGTGAATGGGATTGCGTGCCTGATTTGGCTCTCAGCATGACTGTTGTTGGTGTATAGAAATGCTAGTGATTTTTGAACATTGATTTTGTATCCTGAAACTTTGTTGAAGTTGGTTATCAGCTCAAGGAGCTTTTGGGCAGAGACTACAGGGTTTTCTGGATATAGAATCATGTTGTCTGCAACAAGGGATAGTTTGACTACCTCTCTTCCTATGTGGATGCTGTTTATTTCTTTCTCTTGCCTGATTGCTCTGGCAAGGAATTCCATTACTATGTTGAATAGGAGTGGTAAGAGAGGGCATCCCTGTCTTGTTCTGGTTTTCAAGGGGAGTGCTTCCAAAATAAAGCTGTTTTTTGAAAGCAAGCATTAAAATATCCTAAAAATGAAAAAAGAAGAAATAAAGAAGGAAGAATGAAAGAAAGAAAGAAGAAAGAAAGAAAGAAGGGAGGGAAGGAGGGAGGGAGGGAGGAAGGAAGGAAGGAAGGAAGGAGGAAGGAAGGAAGGAAGGAAGGAAGGAAGGAAAGAGGGAGGGAGGGAAGGAGGGAGGGGGGAAGAGGAAGGAAGGAAGGAAGGAAAGTCAAACAAGTGTTTCCTCCCTCTCTACTCAAAGGCACAGCCACCCTACACCTAACTATACTGCACTGTACTGTACTGTACTGTACCACACTGTACTATGCTGGACTACATTGTACTATACTACACTTACTATACTGTACTATGCCACACGAGACTGTGCTATACTATGCTGACCTGCACTGCACCATACTAACCCTGCCATACAGTACTGTGCTATGCCGTAGCATACTGTGTTGTCCTGCACTGTGTCATACAGTGCTGACTGTATCATACAGCACTGTGTCATACAGCACTGTGTCATACAACACTGTGTCATACTGCACTACGTCATACAGCACTCTGTCATATGGCACTGTGTCATACAGCACAGTGCCATACATCACTCTGTCATACAGCACTGTCACACTGCACTGTGTCGTACAGCACTGTGTCACACTGCACTGTGTCGTACAGCACTGAGTCACACTGCACTGTGCCATACTGCACTGTGCTATTCAACAGTAGACTGTGCTATCTGCATTAGGCCGTACTGCAACATGCCATACTCTATTCTACTCCACTATCCACAGCAAAGCTTACCACAGCACAGTGGAGACTAAGAGGAACATGCCACAATTTGCATTCATCATTTACTTCATGAACTTAGCACTTGCTTGACACCTTGTGCTCTGCTGGCACTGGGATGTCTAGGAGAACCCGTGTGGCCCACTCACTCCATGAGCTCACAGGTTCAGCTGCTAACTGGCCCACCCCTACCTCACAACTGAGTCAAAACCACAAATCAGACTCTGCCAACCCTACAATGTGGAACTAAGTCTTTGACCTAAACTTATATTGTAGTAAATTTCTGTATCTCCACAATAGGCTTTCATCCTTCTCCCTCAAACCCATTCCCTCCTGCTGCTTCTTCCAGCAGGGCAAGGACGAGGCAGTGGCACTGCGGAAGGTGTGCAGAGTGCCTTTCAGCCCCAGCACAGCGACCTTGCCTGTTGTCTGTGGAGTAGGATGTGGGGAATCCAGAGGGCTTGGTGAAAAGATCTCAGGGCAAGAGCGCTGCTCCCTCACTGTGAGCTCCTGGACCAGAAGTCAGGAGCGTTGCGTTACCATCTCTCCCTGAATTTAGGAAATGCCCCTTTCCCCCCGCCGGCATCTCCAATTTATTATCCAAACAATAAATGAGATGGATTTGGTGGTTTCTGAGACTCATAGCAGCCCCGAGTGACCATCTCCTTGCACAGCCCTTTCGGCGGACAATGCTGTCCTTCCCCTACACCACCCCAGTCACCAGGCCTCTCTAGCTTTGCACCAATAAATAATTAAGAGGCAACAATTCACCCTGTAAGCTCATCATGTGAACTTCTCCACAGACTCCAGGCAATGTGGGAGCAGACAGTGCATGTGAGGGGCCCGGGCCCGTCCCTATACCACAGCAGGCAACACTGCCAAAGGCCCGTGAAGGCAGCAGCTAAATGATCAGCCTCTGCTAGAAGATGCCCTCCTCCCCTAGTCAGCACAGGCTTACTTCCTCCACTCTCTCCACCCACCCCTCCTCCAAACATCTTTCTTAAACAGCAATATGACACCTACACCCCAGGATTAATGAGCTGAAGATTAAGTTGGCTCCACTCTACATAAATGTTTATTTTAACCAAGGAGTGAACCAAAAGAATGATGTCTAAGAAATGAATGTCTAATGGCAAAATTTCAGATATCTACTCTCTGGCTGGAGGAGGACACAGTCATCCTGAAACACCTAAGATCTCATCAGGTAGCTGCGAGCTGATCTGAATCTTCAGCCGGAGCTGCTATGAGACTGGACCTGGAACTGCAGTCTGTCTCTGGGAATCCTGACTCTCAATGTAATGAGCGCTACTCCAGTGCCATGATCAATCAGGCTGGCCCATCAACACCTCCTAACATGTTCCCGCAGTGTTACACCACACCGCACCGTGACCATTGTTTACCCCTCCCTCCTCACTGTCTCTGTCCCTCCACCTTTGCCTCTGGGGAGCCCAGTGCAGGATGGGGCTCAGAGCAGACACCCCATGAGCGTCTGGTCCACAGAGGACTGGGGGTATGGGTGGGTGTGGAAGAGAAGTCCAGGAGTGGGAAGCACGAGTGGTAGCCAAGCAAAAGTGTGTGTGAGTAATGTGCTGGTTCTCAGCTGCTCACATTGGGAGGCACCCAAGGTCAAGTCACCTGGAGCACAAAGGCAGGAGAGCCAGAGTACATGTCGCAGTTATAACCACAGCTCCAGGCCCGGATGTTCAGGACGCCGTCAAAGGACACAGCCTTCACCGTGTTTAGAGTGAGGAGAGAGCACACCCCTCACCCTCTTCACCTGCCTTCCCAGGCATCCGCCCACTGCTGTTCACTTACTCTACTTGCACAGGAAGTCCCTGCCTTCAACCCAAAGCTCTGGGATCAAAGCCAAGAGAGGGTGGCCTTTTCTCATAGATGGCAGAAGGGAGAAGGGGAAGGTGGCGGTGAACTTCCTCTGGGTGCTCGCAGGCGAGAACAGTGCACAGCGGGTGATTTGCTAGCAGGTAAGGCTACCCAGGACCGGTCTGTGTGGGAAGGATTGTGCCCTAATGGACTTGAGTGCTGCTGGGGGTAGTAAGGGGGGAAATGATGCAGGGGAAAATGATGTCAAGGGAATTCCTGAGATTATTATAACCCCAGGTTGTAAAATATCTGCTAAGGTCAATAACATGTCACATCCACTCCTTGATATTCCTGTAGAGATCCTGCACAGAAAAGTGGTCCCAGTTTCATAAAGGAGATCACTATTTACACACAAAGCTATTGTGTCAGCTCCATTCTCTTCATACTCCTTCTGGGGAGAGAAAGAACTTTCTGCTGTGATTTCGAAAGGATGCTGTGCTGCACTCCACAGACCTTTTGTGTAGCAATCCAGGAAATTAGAGCAAGGAAGTGGCTGAGCTCATCATAGTGTGTCATGATGAAAGAGATGACCATTTGCTATTGCCCTGTTTGACAGAAGGAAATAATTAGCCCCAGAACTCACTCTGATTTGTAGGAGAAATAACACTCACCCAGAGTGTGGGATTGTTCTCAGCAAACTGTGGAGGAAGACTGTGACATTACATTTCTGGAATACAGCATCTTTCTTCCCAGAAAACACTGTCTACTGGGACCAAGGGGGCACTAAGGAAATAAACAAGTCCCATTGCACAAAAAACCCATTTGAAGTAATGGTATTCTGGCATTTATAAGACACAACCTTTTCTGTACCAAGCCCTAAAAGAATAACAAAATAGTATCACATTATTAAAGTTATAACATTATGATGGTGCAATAGTGTCCACTGAGCCATTTCACCTTGAATCCAAAAGTCTATTCACATTTATCATTTCATGTGCAGACTTCTTCACCAATCAGCTTTATCATTCAATCAACTGATCAAATATTTATTGAGAATCCAGTATTCAAGCTATAGGGCTAGGCATTGATCATGTCAATAAATTATTATAGACACTTGATCATTGTCAACATGATGAGACCGCAACAAAGAGATTGTCCCCAAACCTCCCTAAAAATAGTAACCAAGTCCATTTTTAATGCTCACACGGTTTCTTGGCCCAGACGTATCTTTTAAAACAAACTATACCATAAAACCCTCCTTATCTAGATCACTGATGACCAGGCAGCACAGAAGAGTATTATTAGACTACCTTATTTATATCAGGACTTTTTGTACCTACAGAAGATTCAGCACTTTCTGTGTGGAATGGGTGGGTGGATGGATAGGCGAATGGATGGGTGAGTGGATGGGTAGATGGGACCTTTAAATCTGTAATTTAAAAATAAAAGAGAAAGGTAAGGGAGGGGGTGTGTGACTCTTAATGAGAAAAACAGTGACATCTTAGAACCTCGAAGCTGGCACAGGAAAGGGAGAAAACAAGCTTCCTATTTTCTTAGGCAAAAAAATTCTAAACTGTACTAGCTGAAGGACACACAGGCTAGTGCTACTATAATAAAAAAGACCTGCTATTCTCCCCGTCACTTTCAGGTACACCAATCAGACGTAGATTTGGTCTTTTCACATAGTCGCGTGTTTCTTGGAGGCTTTGTTCGTTTCTTTTTATTCTTTTTTCTCTAGACTTCCCTTCTCACTTCATTTCATTCATTTCATCTTCCATCGCTGATACCCTTTCTTCCAGTTAATCGCATCAGCTCCTGAGGCTTCTGCATTCTTCACGTAGTTCTCGAGCCTTGGCTTTCAGCTCCATCAGCTCCTTTAAGCACTTCTCTGTATTGCTTATTCTAGTTATACATTCGTCTAATTCTTTTTCAAAGTTTTTAACTTCTTTGCCTTTGGCTTGAATTTCCTCCCGTAGCTCGGAGTAGTTTGATTGTCTGAAGCCTTCTTCTCTCAACTCGTCAAAGTCGTTCTCCGTCCAGCTTTGTTCCATTGCTGGTGAGGAACTGCGTTCCTTTGGAGGAGGAGAGGCCCTCTGCTTTTTAGAGTTTCCAGTTTTTCTGCTCTGTTTTTTCCCCATCTTTGTGGTTTTATCTACTTTTGGTCTTTGATGATGGTGATGTACAGATGGGTTTTTGGTGTGGATGTCCTTTCTGTTTGTTAGTTTTCCTTCTAACAGACAGGACCCTCAGCTGCAGGTCTGTTGCAGTTTGCTAGAGGTCCACTCCAGACCCTGTTTGCCTGGGTGTCAGCAGTGGTGGCTGCAGAACAGCAGATTTTTGTGAACCATGAATGCTGCTGCCTGATCATTCCTCTGGAAGTTTTGTCTCAGAGGAGAACCCGGCCGTGTGAGGTGTCAGTCTGCCCCTACTGGGGGGTGCCTCACAGTTAGGCTGCTCGGGGGTCAGGGGTCAGGGACCCACTTGAGGAGGCAGCTGCCTGTTCTCAGATCTCCAGCTGTGTGCTGGGAGAACCACTACTCTCTTCTAAGCTGTCAGACAGGGACATTTTTTTTACTGAGAATGATGATTTCCAGTTTCATCCATGTCCCTACAAAGGACATGAACTCATCATTTTTTATGACTGCATAGTATTCCATGGTGTATATGTGCCACATTTTCTTAATCCAG
>NW_026652615.1:0-31488 GCF_009828535.3 Hylobates moloch
TATTCACCCCAAGTATGTTGTGTCTCCGGCTCTTTGTGGCTGCTGTGGGCTTATAATGGGCTAATAAATTTAAAGCCATAGGACGACTTCTTAAAGCTTCTAGTCTTTTTGGAGAGAGAAATTGGATAACATGGCATGGTTTCAGAAGGCAAACAAATCCTGAGTCCTCATATATTTTTCAAGTACAGAAAAGCTGAAGGTGCTGTTATGTGCCACTCAAAAATCCTTCTCTTCCAGGACTGCGAGGCCTGATGCTGTCAGTCATGCTGGCCTCCCTCATGAGCTCCCTGACCTCCATCTTCAACAGCGCCAGCACCCTCTTCACCATGGACATCTACACCAAGGTCCGCAAGAGAGCATCTGAGAAAGAGCTCATGATTGCCGGAAGGTAAATGCAACTTCCCCCAAGACCACAAAAGCTTGAATGATCAGAGAGGTTCCATCTGTGTTACCCCTCAAGCTAGGGAAGGTTGGCAGATGCCTGGGTAGAATGGGAATAATTTCTGTGGCTGGTTATATTTGCCATTCGGTGGCATTTAACTTTATTTACTTATTATTTTATCTTTAAATTTTTTATTTCCATTCATGTGTGGGAAACAGGTGGTGTTTGGTTACATGAGTAAGCTCTTCAGTGGTGATTTGTGAGATTTTGGTACACCCATCACTCGAGCATTATACACTGAACCCAATTTATAATCTTTTATCCCTCACCCCCCTCGCACCCATTTCCCCTGAGTCCCCAAAGTCCACTGTATCATTCTTATGCCTTTGCAATCTCATAGCTTAGCTCCCACTTATAAGTGAGAACATATGATGTTTGGTTTTCCATGCCTGAATTGTTTCACTTAAAATAATAGTCTCCAGTTTCATCCAGTTGCCGCGAATGCCATTAATTCGTTCCTTTTTATGGCTGAGTAGTATTCCATCATATGTATATATACACCATAATTTCTTTATCCACTTGTTGATTAGTGGGCATTTGGTCTGGTTCCATATTTTTGCAATTATGAATTGTGCTGCTATAAACCTGCGTGTGCAAACATCTTTTTTGTATAACGACTTCTTTTCCTCTGGGTAGATACCCAGTAGTGGGATTGCTGGATCAAATGGTAGTTCTACTTTTAGTTCTTTAAGGAATGTCCATACTATTTTCCATAGTGGTTGTATTAGTTTACATTCCCACCAACAGTATAAAAGTGTTCTTTTCACCACATCCACACCAATATCTATTTTTTTTTATTTTTAAATTACAGTCATTCTTGAAGGAGTAAGGTGATTATTTTTTCCTTGCTAATTTGTTTGAAATTTTTTTGTAGATTCTGGATATTAATCCTTTGTTGGAAGTATAGATTGTGAAGATTTTCTCCCACTGTGTGGGTTGCCTGTTTACTCTGCTGACTGTTCCTTTTGCTGTGCAGAAGCTCTTTAGTTAAGTCCCACCTATTTATCTTTGTTTTTGTTGCATTTGCCTTTGGGTTCTTGGTCGTGAACTCTTCGTCTAAGCCAATGCCTAGGAGGGTTTTTCTGACGCTTTCTTCTAGAATTTTTATAGTTTCAGGTCTTAGATTTAAGTCCTTGAATTATCTCCAGTTGATTTTTGTATAAGGTGAGAGATGAGTATCCAGTTTTATTCACCTGCATGTGGCTTGCCAATTATCCCAGCATTATTTGTTGAATAGGGTGTCCTTTCCCCACTTTATATTTTTGTTCGGTTTGTCAAAGATTAGTTGGCTCTAAGTATTCTCTAAGTATTTGAGTTTATTTCTGGATTCTCTTATTCTGTTTCATTAGTCTCTGTGCCTATTTTTATATCAGTACCATGCTGTTTTGGTGGCTCTGGCCTTATAGTATAGTTTGAAATCAGGTAATGTGATTTGTTCTTTTTGCTTAGTCTTGCTAAGTCTTTGCTTAGTCTTGCTTTGGCTACGTGAGCTCTTTTTTTGGTTCCATATGAATGTGAGTATTGTTTTTCCTAGTTCTGTGAAGAATGATGGTGGTATTTTGATGTGAATTGCATTGAATTTGTAGATTGCTTTTGGCAGTATGGTCATTTTCACAATATTGGTTCTACCCATCCATGAGCATGGGATGTGTTTCCATTTGTTTGTGTCATCTGTGATTTCTTTCAGCAGTGTTTTGTAGTTTTCCTTGTAGAGGTTTTTCACCTTCTTGGTTAGGTATATTCCTAAATCTTTTTTCCTTTCTTTTCTTTTCTTTTCTTTTCTTTCTCTTCTCTCTCTCTCTCTTTTTTTTGCAGCTATTGTAAAAGCGGTTGAGTTCTTGATTTGATTGTCAGCTTGGTCACTGTTGATGTATAGCAGAGCTACTGATTTGTGTACATTAATTTTGTGTCCTGAAACTTTGCTGAATTCATTTATCAGTTCTACGAGCATTTTGGAGGAGTCTTTAGGGTTTTCTAAGTATATGATTGTATCATCAGCAAACAGTGACAGTTTGACCTCCCCTTTACTGATTTGGATGCTGTTCATTTCTTTCTTTTGTCTGATTGCTCTGGCTAGGACTTCCAGTACTATGTTGAATACAAGTGGGTGAGAGTGGGCATCCTTGTCTTTTTCCAGTTCTCAGAGGGAATGCTTTCAACTTTTCCCCTTTTGGTGTTATATTGGCTGTGGGTCTGTCATAGATGGCTTTTATTACATTGAGGTATGTCCCTTTTATGCCAATTTTGCTGAGGATTTTAATCATAAAGGGATGCTGGATTTTGTCAAATGCTTTTTCTGTGTCTATTGAGATGATCATGTGATTTTTGTTTTTAATTCTGTTCATGTGATGTGTCACACTTATTGACTTGCATATGTTAAACCGTCCCTGCATCCCTGGTATGAAACCCACTTGATCATGGTGGATTATCTTTTTGATATATTGTGAGATTCAGTTAGCTAGTATTTTGTTAAGGATTTTTGCATCTATGTTCATCAGGGATATTGGTCTGTAGTTGTCGTTTTTTGTGATGTCCTTTCCTGGTTTTGGTATTAGGGTGATACTGGCTTTACAGAATGATTTAGGGAGGATTCCCTCTTTCTCTGTCTTGTGGAATAGTGTCAATAGGATTGGTACCAATTCTTCTTTGAATGTCTGGTAGAATTCAGCTGTGAATCCGTCTGGTTCTGGACTTTTTTTGGTTGGTAATTTTTAAATTACCATTTCAACTTCGCTGCTTGCTAATGGTCTGTTCAGGGTATCTAATTCTTCCTGATTTAAGCTAGGAGGGTTGTATCTCTCCAGGAATGTATCCATTTCCTCTAGGTTTTCTGGTTTATGCACATAAAGGTGTTCATAGTAGCCTTGAATTATCTTTTATATTTCTGTGGTGTCAGTAGTAATATCTTCTGTTTCATTTCTAATTGTGCTTATTTGGATTTTCTCTCATCTTTTATTGGTTAATCTTGCTAATGGTCTATCAATTTTATTTATCTTTTCAAAGAACCAACTTTTTGTTTCATTTATCTTTTGTATGTTTTTTTTGGTTTCACTTTCTTTTAGTTCTGCCCTGATCTTGGTTATTTCCTTTCTTTTTTTTTTTTTTTTTTGAGAAGGAGTCTTGCTCTTTCACCCAGGCTGGAGTGCAGTGGCGCCATCTCGGCTCACTGCAGGCTCCGCCCCTCAGGGTTCACGCCATTCTCCTGCCTCAGCCTTCCACACAGCTGGGACTACAGGGGCCCGCCACCGCGCCCGGCTAATTTTTTTGTATTTTTAGTAGAGACGGGGTTTCACCGTGTTAGCCAGGATGGTCTCGATCTCCTGACCTTGTGATCCGCCCGCCTCGGCCTCCCAAAGTGCTGCGATTACAGGTGTGAGCCACCGCGCCCGGCCGGTTATTTCCTTTCTTCTGCTGGGCTTGGGTTTGGTTTGTTCTTGTTCCTCTAGTTCCTTGAGGTGTGACCTTAGATTGTCTATTGTGCTCTTTCAGACTTTTTGATGTAGGCATTTAGGGCTATGAACTTTCCTCTTAGCACCACCTTTGCTGTATCCCAGAGGTTTTGATAGGTTGTGTCACTATTATCATTCAGTTCAAAAAATTTTAAAATTTCCGTCTTGATTTCATTGTTGACCCAATGATCATTCAAGAGCAGGTTATTTAATTTCCATGCATTTGCATGGTTTTGAAGGTTCCCTTTGAAGTTGATTTCCAGTTTTATTCCACTGTGATCTGAGAGAGTACTTGATATGATTTCAATTTTCTTAAATTTATTTAGACTTGTTTTGTGGCCTATCATATGGTCTACCTTGAAGAATGTTCCATGCACTGATGAATACAATGTATATTCTGTGGTCGATGGGTAGAATGTTCTGTAAATATCTGTTAAGTCCATTTGTTCCAGGGTATAGTTTAAATCCATTATTCCTTTGTTGACTTTCTGTCTTGATGACCTGTCTAGTGCTGTCAGTGGAGCATTGAAGTCCTCCACTATTATTGTGTTGCTTTCTATCTTATTTCTTAGGCCTAGTAGTAATGCTTTTATACATTTGGGAGGTCCAGTGTTAGGTGGATATATATTTAGGATTGTGACATTTTCCCCTTGGACAAGGCCTTTTATCATTATATAATGTTCCTCTTTGTCTTTTTTAACTGCTGTTGCTTTAAAGTTTCTTTTGAAACTTTAAAGAATATAAGAAGAGCTACTCGTGCTCACTTATGGTGTCCATTTGCATGGGATGTCTTTTTCCACCCTTTTACCTTAAGTTTATGTGAGTCCTTATGTGTTAGGTGAGTTTCTTGAAGGCAGCAGATACTTGATTGATAAATTCTTATTCATTCTGCAATTCCATATCTTTTAAGTGGAGCATTTAGGCCATTTATATTCAATGTTAGTATTGAGATGTGAGGTACTATTCCATTCATCATGCTATTTGTTGAAATACTTCTCCCGTGATCTGGACCTTAAGGTTCCCCAGTGAGGGTCTGTGTTTGGGGGCGGATGATCCCCCTTTCCCACATTCACAGTTTGGGCTCTCACAGTATTTTGGCTGTCTCCTGGGTCCTGCAGGAGCTATCTGCTTCCTTCAGAGGGTCTGTGGATCCTCTTGGCTTTCCTGGTATATTCTTGCAGTAGTTCTTGGAGCAAAAGTTCATGATGCTAGTCTCTGCATGATGCTCTGTCCATCTGAGTGGGAGCTACAATTTAGTCCTGCCTCCTATCTGCCATTTTTTCTAGATCCTCCAGTGGCGTTTAACTTTAAATTGGAGATCACTGAACAATGCCCCTCTGGAGTTAGAAGGGACATAAGAGACACCTAATTTACCCCTCAGGCTGTCATTTGGATTGAGGCTCATCCTGCCTAAATCCAAACAGTCCGGACAGTGGCAGAGACATGACTGGAATCTGCAGCCAACTGACCCCTTGTCCAAGGCTCTTTATACTGCCCCACACTGTCCTCCTCAGCCCCTCACACTGCAGCTCTCCACACTGGCCGTCTTTGAGGCCCACATGCCTCTGATACCTTGACCCCTTGATGCAACATTTTGCAGAACGATTGTGAAGGTTCAATTGTGCTTGTGAATATACTCTGTAAAGTCAGTCTAAAACACCAAGTGCTGCACACATTTCTTGTTGTCAAATGGGCTGATAAATGCAATAGGGTCCTGAAAGCATTAAAGTATCAACAACTGAGTCAGGTGTGCTCATTATCATGATTATCCGTGGGGCAGATGCTCTGGACAGAGGATCAACAGGAGCCTTGCTTGTTTTTCTATGGGGCTAATGCAGGTCAACCTCCTTAGGGCAGGTGGACCAAGTCCCTGGGATGTCAGTCAAGGGAGTTTCCCAGTGAGTGCAGGAGGGGTATAGGCTGCTACCTCATAGGTCTCATTTTCAAGATTGGAATGAAGGAAGCAAAGCAAACATGGTGGGCCACTTTCAGTTGACAAGATACCTGGCACCCAAAGGAGATCTGACTGTGCCAGAGGATCTTTACTCTGAGCCATAGAAAGTAGCACTGTTACCTTCATTGATTTTTCCTTAGAAAGGCACTTACTGACTTCTCCAGTTATTTATGTGGTTCAAATGCAATATGCTACAGAAAATGTTTTGTTGCCTTGTGTAGGGATGAATCCCATGGCCCTGAGACTATGTTGGGGCTCACATTTTTGTGTATCCTGTAACTACTGCCCTGGGGCTTGTCCCAGTCCTGGATGAGCTCACAGTGATGTGAAACCATTCCAAACTCTGCTGTGGGGACTGTAAGATCAACCAGGGGCTCAGATAAGGGCGTGATGAGTATGGCATGAGTGGCTGGGAAAGGCTCCTGGGGAAGGGAGAACCTGAGCTAAGTCCATAATGGTGGGTGGGATATGGAAAAGGGGGACAGTGGAAAGGCATTTCAGAGGGAGAAATGTGTGAGTGAAAACATTGCTTTGTGGAGGTCAATTTAAGTTGCAAGTAAGTGAGAAAGGGAATCACAGTCATCTTTCTAATTCAATCAAGAACACAAGTAAGAAGAGCTTGCAAGGACATCTCCAGTCTTTTCAGGACTTGAAGTGAAACTCAGCAGGAGGAGAGGTGGAAATACCTGGTAGTGTTTCTTCCTATCTAGATCATTCCTTTATAAAATCATCTTGCCTAGTGTTTTTATTAATAACTTCATTATTATGAAGAAGAAGACAAAAGGGAAGAAGGGGGAGAAGAATAAAACAATAATAATAGTTTTTACTATTTATTAAGTGCCTGCTATTTGCAAGGTTTTACTCTCACTTAGTTAACTATCATTTAGATTAGTTTTACTATCACTAATTCTTTTTTTATCAGAATTTAAAACTTCTGTTTATCAAAGACACCATTAATCAAATGAAAAGGGAGAAAATATTTGTTAAACATATATCTGACAAAGGATTTATATCCAGAATATGTAAGCAGCTCAATAATAAAACAACCAAATTAAGAAACAGCCAAAAGACTAACAAAGCACATTTAAAAAGTGTTCAATGCAATCACTAGGCATCAGGGAAGTGGAGATCGAAACCATACATACTAAAGTGACTAAAATTTAAAAGATTGATATCAAATGTTGGTGAGAGTGTGGGTCAAACAGAATTCTTATACATGGCTGCTAGCAATGCAAAACAGTACAGGCACTTTGAAAATCAGTCAGGCAGTTTCTCATAAAGTTGGATGCCCATCTACCCTATAATCCAGCAGTATCACTCCTTGATATTTACACAAAAGAATGAAAAAATATGTTTGTAAAAACACATGAATATTCTTGCTCAAGTATACTGCTATAGATCTTAGTTTGTATTGTACACATGATCATATATGGTCTTGTATTGAGGTCATTGGTGTGTATGTCATGTGACTCCCACAGAATATTCTCTCAGTGCATGAGTGTGTTTGTATCACTACTACTGTAGTGATACTACTACTACTAATTCTTATTCCCACCTTGCAAGGTCAGTCCTATTCCCAGTTTACAGATGAAGAACTTGAGACTCAGGTTAAGAAATGTCTCCTATGTCACACAGAAATAATAAGAATTTGAATCCAGGACTATCAGGCTCCAAAATTCATACCTTGTTCCCATACTCTATTGCCTCTCAAAATGAGATTCTCTTATGGTGGCGAGTGTGCCTAGGCTACTATTGAAAGTCAAGTGTGTTTCACTAATTCATAGGCATGAATGACTTTCCTATAGGCAAAAAAAAGCTTCAAGCATACATTTTTTTAACTATTTTTTCTTGCTGTGGTCATATTTGCTGCTGGTAGTGGTGGTGGTGGTAGTGTGTATATGTATGTATGCATATGTATAATACATAGCAATATATACTCATGTAGAGGGCCGGGCGCGGTGGCTCACGCCTGTAATCCCAGCACTTTGGGAGGCCGAGGCGGGTGGATCATGAGGTCAGGAGATTGAGACCATCCTGGCTAACACGGTGAAACTGTCTCTACTAAAAAAATACAAAAAATTAGCCAGGCGTGGTGGTGGGCGCCTGTAGTCCCAGCTACTCAGGAGCCTGAGGCAGGAGAATGGCGTGAATCTGGGAGGCAGAGCTTGCAGTGAGCGGAGATGCACCACTGCACTCCAGCCTGGGTGACAGAGCGAGACTCTGTTTCAAAAAAAAAAAAAAAAAAAAAAAATATATATATATATATATATATATATATATACTCATGTAGAGCTACTTATTGACACTTTGTTGTGGGGGCTTTAATTTCAGGTTGTTTATCCTGGTGTTGATTGGCATCAGCATCGCCTGGGTGCCCATTGTGCAGTCAGCACAAAGTGGGCAACTCTTCGATTACATCCAGTCCATCACCAGTTACTTGGGACCACCCATTGCGGCTGTCTTCCTGCTTGCTATTTTCTGGAAGAGAGTCAATGAGCCAGTAGGTATCATCTGGGCATGTCCAGAAAAGTCATTCTGGCATAGAAGTTTCCATGTGGGTTTGCATATTCTCTGTGGGAGGGATTCTATTTCCCAGAGATCTTGAGCAGACACAGATGTGCTGCTGAGGGTTTGTAGGGAAAGCCTCCAGGGACCATGGGGCTCTCTGTTGGAGTGAGCTCCTCGGGAGTTGGTATGGGGTGTCCACATTCTCTCTGTCTCCTCTGTCCAAGATTAGATTTTCTTAAAAAATTTTTTTTAATTTTTTTTTTTAATAGAGGTGAGGACTCACTATGTTACCCAGGCTGGTCTTGAACTTCTGAGCTCAAGTGATCCTCCCACCTCGGCCTCCCAAAGTACTAGGATTACAAGCCAAGATTAGATTTTCTATCTAATCTTGGTGATTTTGACCTGACTGCATGGCACTCCCTAGGAATTCTGTAGCCTCTAGGTGAGCAAGAGAAAGTCCTAGCACGAGGTACCTCCAAGTGCTCTACTGTGAACTCGGCTTTCCAGCCAGCACCTCTCAGGGCCCAGTGAAGACAAAGTCCTGGTGCGCAAGCAATTTATACATAAAACAAAGTGCGTAAGAAGTAAGGGATACAATACAGCACATGATATTAGCAGGAAGGGATTTAGGAAAGGCTTTATTAGCAGGGACTGAAACTGTCAGGGAAGGCTCCTTGGACCAGCTGGAGCTGGAAGAATTTGAAGTTGGAGAGGGAAGACATGGCATTCAAGTCAGAGAACAGTACTGTCCAGACCTTTCAGGCAGAAGTGGGATAGGAGTGAGGGTGAAGGACTTGTATGGAATCTCACCTGGCTCAAGGAGAGTTTGTGAATGTGAAAGATGGAAGATGTGGCTGGAAAGGTAGGTCAGGGTTTCATTAACAGTGATCCCTTTGGTGGAATCTTTAGGTTTTTCTAAATATGAGATCACATCATATGTAAATGAGGCCAATTTGACTTCTTCTTTTCCAATTTGGATGCCCTTTCTCTCTTGCCTAATTGCTCTGTCTAGGACTTCCAGTACTATGTTGAATAAAAGTGGTGAAAGGGTATCCTTTTCTTTTTTCAGATCGTACAGGAAAGGCTTTCAATTTTTCCCCGTTCAGTATGATGTCAGCTGTGAGTTTGTCATATATAGCTTATAATCTTTATTGTTTTTGAAGTTTGTTACTTCTGTACCTAATTTGTTGAGTTTTTATTATTAAAAAATTTGAATTTTTAAAAAAATTATTTCGTGGCAAATTTATTGATGTTTTTGGAGACAGGAATCTCACTCTGTTGCCAAGGCTAGTCTCAAACTCCCGAATTCAAGTGATTCTTCTGCCTCAGCCTCCAAAGTAGCAAGGACTACAGGCACACCCCGTGCCCAGCTAAGAAATAATTTTTTTGAGTGAAATAGTGTGTGGGGGATGAATAGGGAACATATTTTTTCTTTTTCCTTATTTATTTCTTCATCTAGAAGTCACTTCCAGATGCCAGCATAGGGTGAGGCACTAGCAACACAAAGTGAATGAAACCTGCTTCCTTCCCTGGGCAACCCCCCGGTTCAGATTGGGAGACAGAGAACTATTGTGATTCCATGGCAGTGTGGTTGGTGCTGGCCTGGATCTGTGTCCACAGTGCTGTGGCCACAGCAAGAAAGGGTGCATCCATCCTGTGTAGCTTGTTCTATTTAAGCTAGAATGAAGTTACTAGGAAGAGAAGAGCCTGTATTCTCCCAGACAGAATGAGCTGTACAAAGACCTGGAGACAAAAACACACGCCATGCCATGTGTGGGGGATAGCTGATAATTTGGAATAGAAAGTGTAGGGATGCCAATCAGCACCTGATAAAACTGTGAAAGCTCTTTTGGGCCACCTTCTAAGAGCACATTCTATTTTGTCACTGACCTGCCAGACTCAAACCTAGTCCTTTAGGTGAGGACTTACCTAAGGGAAAGATAGAAAGGAAAAAAGGAAGGAGGGAAGGAAGGAAGGAGTAAAAAAAAACCCTGAAAAATCATCCCCTCATGTTTCTGGTCTCTTAAAGTCTTCCATATTCTAGTATGCAGACCCAAAATTTAATGTAAAAACACAGTATAATTTTATGTTCTCAAACTAAAAATAGTTCATAAAATAAACTACAAAGAGGGCTAAAAAAGTAAGTGTTATTTATATTTTGATGGAAAAGTTTCTTTCTCCTTCATCTTCCAAAGACCCAATTTCTTTTCCCATGTCTTTGTGAAATACAAGTTACCTCACAAGTAATTACTTTTCATCTGAATATGCCTAAATCTGGAGATTGGTGTTGATAGTAGCTGCAGGTGGAGAGGCTCAAATTATTTTTCAAGTTAAAGGGAATTTTTGGAATCAAGCCTGTAGGTTGACATTCTAGTCCAGTTATTAGACACTTTACCCCATTATATTATGGCTCCTTGTTTAATGATCGAGGTGGAATCATGTTGCTGAAACATGATAGACAGACACACTGAGTGTGTCTGTCTAAGTGCACAGCACTCCTAGCCATATTCTGAACTTCAGTGTTCTGGGTTCAGACAGCCTAGAGCTACCACTTCTCCTACCTCTGTTCCTTTGCCTCTGCCTATGCCTCTCCAAAGAATGTTAGAAAGGCCATCTGTTTTGTGTGTTCAGCATGAGTTAACCCAGGGCTTTCTTTCACAGGGAGCCTTTTGGGGACTGATCCTAGGATTTCTGATTGGGATTTCACGTATGATTACTGAGTTTGCTTATGGAACCGGGAGCTGCATGGAGCCTAGCAACTGTCCCACGATTATCTGTGGGGTTCACTACTTGTACTTTGCCATTATCCTCTTCGCCATTTCTGTCATCACCATTGTGGTCATCTCCCTCCTCACCAAACCCATTCCGGATGTGCATGTGAGTATCCATTTAGGGGATCTGTCCTTGTTTCATGTTCACACTGCAATGTTCTTTAATTTTTTAAAAATTTTTCATTATTATGGGTACATAATAGTTGTAGATAATTATGGGGTACATGTAATGTTTTGATACAGGTATACAATATAAAATGATCAAATCAGGGTAATTAGGGTGTCCATTGCCTCAAGCATTTATCATTTCTTTGTGTTAGGAACATTCCAATTCCACTCTTAGTTATTTTAAAATACAGATTTTGGTGGCTCATGCCTATAATCCCAGCACTTTGGGAGGCCAAGGTGGGAGGATCGCCTGAGTCCAGGAGTTTGGGACCACCCTGACAACATAGTGAGACTCTGTCTTTAAATTATATGTATATAATAAATTAAGTATAGCTACCCTATTGTGCTACCAACTACTAGATCTTAATTCATTCTAATTGTATTTTTGCACCCATTAACCATCTCCATTCTGTCCTCCATTCCCTGCTACCCTTCCTGGCCTCTGGTAACCATCAATCTACTCTCTATCTCCATGAGTTTGGTTTTTAAAACTTTTAGCTCCTATATGTGGTGAGAACATGAGAAATTTGTCTTTCTATGTCTGGCTTATTTTACTTAACATGATGGCCTCCAGTTCCATCCATGTGTTGCAAATACAGGATCTCATTCTTTTTATGGTGGAATAATACTCTACTGTATATTTGTACAATATTTTCTTTATCCATTCGTTTGTCAATGGACACGTAGATTGATTCCATATCTTGGCTATTGTGAATAGTGCTGCAGTAAATACAGGAGTACAGGTATCTCTTTGATATACTGGCTTACTTTCTTTTGGATATATATCCAGTAGTAGAACTGCTGGATCATATGGTGGCTCTATTTTTAGTTTTTTGAGGAACTTCCATAGTGTTCTTCATTGTGTCTGTGCTAATTTACATTCTCACCAACAGTGTTTGAGGGTTCCTCTTTCTCCCCATCCTCACCAGCATTAATTATTGCCTTTTTGATAAAAGCCATTTTAAATGGGGTGAGATGATATCTCATTATAGTTTGATTTGCATTTCTCTGATCATTAGTGATGTTGACATGCCACAACATTCTTGGTCAGCCTCAGCAAAATTATACATCTTACATTCACATTCACATGACTTGCCATTGGTTTCATGTGGAAGGATACATGCCAGGGAACATGGTGTGCCAGCAGGCTGATATCAAGCCCATGTCTTTAGTCAGAGTCCTCACAGTTGTCCACCCTTTATTCCAGGGCTTATTCTCTGAAACCTGCTCCCCAAGTGACAGCTCAGGTGCGCAAGATCACATGGGTGGTACAGGGCTACCTGGCTTAGAAGCCTATGTTCCAAATAGAAACTGGTATTTCTTTTGACAGTCCCATGGTCAAAGCTTTCAAAGGTCCCAGCAAAGCACATAGCTGGTTACAAAAATCAGTCTACTCAGGGAAACCCAAAATATAGTTTGCCTCTTGATTTTTTTTCCAAATTAGTCCACCAAAAATTGACCATAGGATGTAAAACATTTCTAACAATATCAAAGTCTAATTGATTCAAGACTTCAAAAGTTGCAATTACTCTTCTTTAACTCTAGATGCCCCCATTGGTTTAGAATTCATTCATAGCTCTCCCAATTTAGATAAAGATGACCAATTATGAGCCATTTTTATTAGTATGGTAACCCAACACAGATTTCCAGGTTTCCAAGGGAACAGAGCCAGAAAGTTAACCCAAAGTCATATTTATTCCTAGAGAAACAGAAGGATTTTGTTAATCCTTTACTTTACTCATGCATGCACATACAAGGAACTATGGAATCCCTAAGAGACCTTCAACTTCATTGCCAAATTTTTAAGAGCTGTGACAAACCTAGTGTCAAACAAAGACTGCTTTTATAGCAGCAGAACTGAATCACATCTATTGGCTGGACCTGTCACAGGCTTTCTTTGTGTTGTATCAACTGCTTCCTCATGTCTCAAGTCTTTGAAAGTATCACAACCCAAACACATTTCTAGTTCATGCCCTAGACCGAGTTCATGCTCTAGATCAAGTTTTTGGTCCATGCTCTTACCCAAACACATTTCTAGTTCATGCCCTAGACCGAGTTCATGCTCTAGATCAAGTTTTTGGTCCATGCTCTTGACTATGTCAATAGAAACTGTGCCTTCAGCTCTACCATATTCTATTATGGCTCATGATTCTAGATTCTTATCCACATAATGTGACATAGTGCAAAAATCTGAACTTGCACTTCTAACCCGGACAAATGGCTATCTTGTTGCTTCCTACTGCCAGTGCTAAAAGGAACAAATTATTTATCACACACACACGTAAAAGAGTTCATTCAACGAACATTTCCATATGAGGCAGTCTTTTGGCTCTGAATATGCATATATCATAGAGGCTAGTATATACATGTATATTACTTTCATCTAAGTTACCAATGTTTTTAGAGATAATGTTGTGTGTGAGAATCGTTGTGTATGTTCTTCTTGGTACTGAGATGCCACATTCCCTTCCCTTCCTTGATGCATATCTCTTTGCTCCCCCCACAACTTCTTGTCCCAAGATGCTATTTGGATCTTTCTGTTGACCTGTTCTGCCTTCTCTGCAGCTCTACCGTCTGTGTTGGAGCCTGCGCAACAGCAAAGAGGAGCGTATTGACCTGGATGCGGAAGAGGAGAACATCCAAGAAGGCCCTAAGGAGACCATCGAAATAGGTGATTTATGGACCAGAGCAGATGCTAAACCATAAAAGTTACTCCTACAACAAGACAACTTTACTGAAGCTCTTCCCTAAATAATTTTATCAGAGCTCAGATGTCTCCCCTCCAGGGCAGTGAGGAGCAGGGTGGGGATGAGATGGATAAGTGGGTTTGGGGAAGTTAACTGTGAGTTTAAGGGGAGGAAAGGGTATAGAATCATTCAAGCTCCCTCACCTCTCATATTTAAAAAATTTTTGTGAGTACATAGTAGGTGTATATATTTATGAGGTACATGAGATGTTCTGATGCAGGCATGCAGTCATGCCTGCAAGCAAGCACATCATGGAGAATGGGGTATCCACCCCCTCAAGCATTTATCCTTTGAGTTGCAAACAATCCAGTTGCACTCTTAATTTTTTTTTTTTTGAGACCGAGTTTCAGTCTTGTTGCCTAGGCTGGAGTGCAATGGCGCAATCTCGGCTCACTGCACTGTCCACCTCCTGGGTTCAAGCGATTCTCCTGCCTCAGCCTCCTGAGTAGCTGGGAATACAGGCATGCACCACCAAGCCCCGGCTAATTTTGCATGTTTTTAGTAGAGATGGGGTTTCTCCATGTTGGTCAGCCTGGTCTCAAACTCCTGACCTTAGGTGATCTGCCCGCCTTGGCCTCCCGCAGTACTGGGATTACAGGCATAAGCCACCACACCCAGCCTTGCACTCTTAATTTTAAAATGTACAATTAAGTTTTCATTGACTATAGTCACCCTGTTGTGCTATCAAATAGTAGGTTAGTCATTCTTTCTATTTTTTTATTGTACTCATTAACCATCCCTACCCCATCCCCAGACCCCCACTACCCTTCCCAGCCTCTGGTAACCATCTTTCTACTTTCTATGTCCATGAGTTCAATTGTTTTGATTTTTAGATCTCACAAATAAGTGAGAACATGAGATGTTTGTCTTACTGAGACTGGCTTATTTCACTTAACATAATGATCTCCAGTTCCATCTATGTTGTTGCAAATGACAGGGTCTCATTCTTTCTTTATGGCTGAATAGTACTCCATTATGTGTATGTACCCATTTTCTTTATCCATTTATCTGTTGATGGACACTTAGGTTGCTTCCAAATCTTAGCCATTGTAAACAGTGCAGCAACAAACATGGGAGTGCAGATATCTCTTCAATATACTAATTTCCTTTCTTTGGGGCATATACCCAGCAGTAGGATTGCTGAATCATATGGTAGCTGTCTTTTTAGTTTTTTGAGGAACCTCCAAACTGTTCTCCATACTGGTCATACTAACCTTCATTCCCACCAACAGTGTACATCTTCACCAGCATTTGTTATTGCCTGTCGTTTGGATATAAGCCATTTTAACTGTGATGAGATGATATATCATTGTAGGTGTGATTTGCATTTCTATGACTGATGATGTTGAGCACCTTTTTATGTGCCTATTTGCCATTTATGTATCATATTTTGAGAAATATCTATTCAAATCTTTTGACCATTTTTGATTGGATTTTCACCCCTCATATTTGACAGCGCTCAGTGAGTAAGTGTGGCTGACGAATTTGCCACCCTGCCTTGATTTGAGGAATGGCCAGGGATAAGAGAAGAGTTGGAGCTCTTCTGACATAGCCTGTGAACTGAGGGCAGATGGAACCAAAGCTATGGTCAGTTCTAGTGACATCAAGATGAGGGGATAGAAGCCCTTGGGATCTTATGTCATACTGGCTTACAATATCAAATGTAGAAAATCAAATTTCTCTGGAAGACCAATGAAATAATGCTTAGTCAGTGCCCAGAGACTTATCCTGTAAGTTAGTACTTTCTTCTACTTCAGTATTGCAACTGTTCCTCTCTACGTGGGAAATGTGCACATGTGGAGGATGGTTGTGGAGGTGTGTGGTGTGCAGAGCTATGGGGGCTCAAGGTCATATGTGCTTTACCTGGTGCTGGGCTGGAGGGCTCATATCACTCCATCTGAAGGAGAGCACAGGTGTAGCTCAGAACAAATTCTCAATCTGGCCATCAGGAACATCACAGAATCCTAACTGGGGAAAGAGCCCTAGAGATCATTTGGTCTTATCACCTCATTTTGTAGACATGTAAATTGAGGCTTAGGGAGGGAGAGGCTGTGCCTAAGGTCTCAGCTTTGTTACAATCTGCTCTTGATCTTCGAGGACCTTTCAATTCTAAAACTTGTGACTGCAGATACTGGAGGGAGCCTGGAGCCACAGCAGCTGGCCATGGTGCTGAAAGTAGCCCCTTCCTGCTTCCCTGGGGCGGGCAGGCAGGCAGGAACATGCCCTCTACTTCTCCTACCTCCAAAAATGTCTCCACACTGTGTGAGAATATCATAGATTTTAAAGGGACATGGATTAGGAGTATTTTGAGTGTCAAAATGTCTTATTGTGGAAGAAGAGATTATTTTTATGCCAGAAGGCAGACTTAACACTGGTGGGTGAAAAGAATTCATCCAATTTTAACTCAGAGTAAGGAGGTAAGATAGTGCAGAGATAGACTGTGAGATTTGGAATCAGGAAGAACTGAGATTTAATCATCAATTCTCTTCCTAATACTCTGGGAAAGTGATTCCATCGTTCTAAAGCTCAGATTCGTCACATAAAAGTATTCTAAATGAAAACCCATGCCTCTTATGCTCTGCTGTAAGAATTGGCTATATTTACCACCATCATGATTGCTTTGAAGGAAGAGTTTTCTAATTGAGTTGGTCTGGACAGGGATGAGCAGTATGTGTACATCTGTCAAGGATTCTGTAGAGGGAACTTCCTTACTGGCTAGAGATTTGACTTGGTGACCTCTGAGGTTCATGGCAGCACTCAAATTCTGTTGTGTCTTCATGAACTTAGGGTGAAATCAGACTGAACATCCTACCCTATTAAAGCACAATAAACTAAGCTATCTTGAGGGATTTTACAGACCATGAATGTCACATTCACCATTCTCTGAGAAACAGCAACACAAGGAAGCTTTGCAGATGCATCATTGTCCCAGTATCATCATCCTCACCACCACCACCACCATCGATAATGATATAATCATAACATGTTTTAATTATAAACACTTTAGTGATTCATTTCAGCAATGCATCATCCTCTTAAGGCAGATAATGCAAGTACAATTCTTCCAATTTTCCTTCCTTTCCAGAACAGGAAAATGTGACCCAGAGAATTTCCTAAGGCCATTCAAATTTTTTTTTTTTTTTGAGACAGAGTCTCACTCTGTCACCCAGGCTGGAGTACAGTGGCACAATATCAGCTCACTGCAAGCTCCGCCTCCCGGGTTCATGCCATTCTTCTGCCTCAGCCTCCCGAGTAGCTGGGACTACAGGCACCTGCCACCATGCCCTGCTAAGTTTTTTGTATTTTTAGTAGAGACGGAGTTTCACCATGTTAGCCAGGATAGTCTCGATCTCCTGACCTCGTGATCTGCCCACCTTGGCCTCCCAAAGTGTTGGGATTACAGGCATGAGCTACTGCGCCCGGCTGCCCATTCAACTTTTTATTGACCCAGAAAACCATGTATTTCTCACTTGAGGTCGTCAGTGATCCTAGCTTATTACTCCTTCCCCACTCTGCTATTTTGGTGGAGTGAGTCAAAGGGGAGAGGTGTGAGTGTGTGAGACAAAAGACAGAATGGAAAGAGACCTACACTTTTTGACATCTACTGTGTCAAGGGACATGGATTAGGAGTATTTTGAGTGTCAAAATGTCTCACTGTGGTAGAGGCTCTACCCCAATAAGAGCTAGAAGCTCTGTCATTAAATCATTAAATTCTTCATTAGTACAATAAAGAAGGTATTATTTATCCCATTCTTCTGATACCTGAAGATAAGGGAGGTGAATTCACAAGACCATAAAGCCAGGTTTTGGTCCCAATTCTGACTCATGTGTGAACTTGGTCACTGAGATTCTTTCCAGTTCTAAAATTCTGTGATGTTTTAAAGCTAAAATTCTGTGACGCTGGCCATGGTGACCTACATCTGTAATCCCAACATTTTGGGAGGCCGAGGTGGGAGGATTGCTTGAGTCCAGGAATTCAAGACCAGCCTGGGCAACATACTGAGATACTCTACAAAAAAAAATTTAACTGGACATGGTGGCACGCACCTGTAGTCCCAGCTTAGCTACTAAGGAGACCGAGGTGGGGAGGGATCATTTGAGCCCAGGAGTTCACGGCTGCAGTGAGCTATGATTACCCCACTGAGCTCCAGCCTGGGCAACACAGCAAGACTCTGTCTCTTAAAAAATAAAGATAAAATTCAGTGACTTGTAAAAATGGGAAAGTGCTTTGCAGGGTCTGTGACTGTGGTGCTGAAAACACAGTGGGCTTGATCTCTTTATCTAGTGAGTGGCAGAGTGGGCATTTGAAACCAGGTTTGTCTACCTCCAGCGCCACACCTGGGCTCAGAGGAGGGAATCAGTTCCCTTGGTAGGTATTCAATTTGAGCATCAGGGCCAGGTGTGGACAGTTTGATTAAGCAGTGTCGATATGTGACATTAGATCCTAAGCCCGGGAAGTACTGCTCATTGCTGCACCGCATCAGGAGATGTTCAGACCAATTCTTATCACCTGGCTGGGTCTGTTGTGAAGCCTTAGAACAGACAGATGTAACCAAAGCACTCCTGAATCATGCCAGCCAGACTGCTTTCTGGTGATGTAGTGAACAGATATGAGATTTTGTGTTTCAGAGTTGAGTTTTCCTTCCTATGGCACAATTCCCCAGCCTATTATTAATGTGCCTTTATTATAAACTATTATTTGATCTGACTGTTCCAAATCAAAATGAATTTGCATTGGGCCTGATAGAGATAAAACTTAGGCTAGCTGATCCTAAGGATGTAGATAGTAAGATCGTTTTGTGATTAAGTTTGTTGGAACATTTTCTACCGTTTTCATTCCTTAAAACAAGAAAATATGGGGGAAATTTGGGGAAACTTCTCATTTTTGGGTAATTTCTGCAGAATAGCAGATGCTTCATGGTATGGCATCTCCCCTGAAAACTTTTCTAGTCCATCCTGCTTCTGTGTCCAATAATTCTTCTATGCCTTTGCCCAGACACACAAGTTCCTGAGAAGAAAAAAGGAATCTTTAGGAGAGCCTATGACCTCTTTTGTGGGCTGGAGCAGCAGGGTGCACCCAAGATGACTGAGGAAGAGGAGAAAGCCATGAAGATGAAGATGACGGACACCTCTGAGAAGCCTTTGTGGAGGACAGTGGCGAACGTCAATGGCATCATCCTGGTGACCGTGGCTGTCTTTTGCCATGCATATTTTGCCTGAGTCTTACCTTTTGCTGTAGATTCACCATGGCTGGACTCTTACTCACCTCCCTTTAGTCTCATCCTGTGGTGTTGAAGGGAAACCAGCCAGTTGTAAATTTTGCCCAGGCGCATAAATGTGTACATGTGTAATTATAGGCTAGCTGGAAGAAAACCATTAGTTTGCTGTTAACTTATGCATTTGAAGCCAGTGTGATGCAGCCATCTGTACCTAGTGGAGCTGCAGAAGCGAAGTCCACTCAGTCACATCCAGAAAAAGGCAGATTAAGAATCAGAAGCCATGTGATTGATGTCTGATGTGAGTCTGTCTCAGGTAGATTCCGGGTGTCAGTGTGGTTTGTAATCCTTGAATATTATTTTAAGAACTTTAGTCTCCCTGGTTCCTGCCACTTTTCCTGTCCATCCTCCTCCCCATGTTTTTTTTTAAAAGAAAACTATTTTCCCCCCATCATATCCCCCTCGAGTTTTGCCTGGACTTTCCCTCTCAAGTGTGTCAATCAGGTAAACTGAGGAATGCATGGAAGCTGAGGATGGAGCTTGATGGGCTCGCTGTCCTGGGTGTTTGCTCTCTGAAGTGGAGGCCTGAGGAAGGTAGTACTTCCACAAAAGGGAAGGACCTGGGCCCCAGCCTCAAGGTTGTGGGGGAGGCAGATAGCTTGAGTCCAGGGGATTTTCTGGGCTTCTTAAAATGTCCATTGTGAGTTCCCTGGGTTTGGGATTCCACTCATTTTGGCATTCACAGTGCCTGGAATGTCTTAGATTTTCAGCAATGCTTGTTGAATAAATAAATGACATAGGCATTTATTTATAAATCCTTGCTTTCTTTTTACATGAGCCTGGCCCTTAGTTAACCTTTTCTTGTGGCTACACAAAGTATGCCCATTGGTTACTAATGACTTGGGATGCATTTGTCAAACTGAGTATATCAGTTTTCTAGGGATGCTATAACAAAGTAGCACAGACCAGATGGCTCAAGCAGCAGACATTTATTTTCTCACGGTTCTAGAGGCTAGAAGTTGGAGGCCAAGATGTCAGCAGGGTTGGTTTCTTCTGAGGCCTCTCTCCTTGGTTGCAGATGGTCATATCTCACTCTGTCTTCTGTGGCCTTCCTTTTGTCTGTGTCCTAAATCTACTCTTCTTATAAGGACATCAGTCATATTGGAATAGGACCCACCCTAATGTCTTCATTTTAATCACCTCTTTAAAGCCCCTACCTCCAAATACAGTCACACTGTGAGAAACTGAGGGTTAGGAATTCAGCAAATGAGTCTTGAGGAGATACTAAACAAACCCACAACACAGATAAAGTATGCATTTTGGGGATTTCCAAGCCAGAGACTCCCGTGAAAAAGGTAAACTGAAGCAGGTGTTATGCAGCAAAAGGAAACAGAATTACAAACTGAACGTATGTGGGTGAGGCAAGGCAGGGTGGGGCAAGGCCTTTGGGTAGGCTGATCGATCACAGGGTTTTTCAACAATAAATCAATGGGAATGCGTTTGTTGCTCCCAGGACCCTGGCACCTTGACTCCGGGACTATAGCATGTCAGCAAATACAAGCAAAGCCCAACACTCTGATTTGCATTTTTGCCAATCTAAACTATCCGGTGTTTAGTTTGATTTTTTGAGTGCAGGTTCATTCAAGGACCAGGTTCCCTTGTGCTCAGGGTGAAGGAGAACCAGAAAACATTGTTATCCATTCCCAGAAGTTTTGGAAGAGCCTTGGTAGAAAAGCAGAAGCTGCTTTGACCGTGAAAATATTTGATTCCTATCAGTTTTTGGTCAGGAGAAGATATCCACCTAGACTAACCCAAGGAGAAGGCTCAGAGTACAGATATACCCCGAGCAATGTGATCAATGTCCTTGAACCTTCATTTTTCATCTGAAAACAGAGATATAAATGCCTGGCTCACAGATTTAAATGTCATACATCGAAAGCATTTATCAATATAACATTTATTTAAATAAGTAGGTGCTCAATAGGTGTTGGTCTTCTAACTTGTCTACATCCCATCCCCATTCCAGCATCTTCAGAATTGAAGGAGAGATGTTGTATCACTGTTAGAAGGCTGCTTTGGGAAATTCTGCAGCAGGGAGGAGGGATTGTCAACCCCTACACCATGACCACCAAGTTCCTCACCTTGGCTGAGTCAATAAATCTCTCTGAACCTCAGGTTCCTCCAAGCATAACGCAGGCTTCACAGAGCTGTTGTAAAGATTAGGTGAGGTTAATCGATATTGCTTAAAAGACCTGGTCCATAGAAGATGCCCAATAAACATTACTGCCTTCCCCCTCACCCTACTGCCTGAAAAAATATTACACCTGTGAGACTGACTTTGAGGACCAGTGTGGGCAGGGAGTTGTGCATATAAACTATTTAATGAGTACCAAACACAAAAGTCAAGCTGGTAAAATATCAGGCCTTGCCCCAGAAAGACAAATACCACATGATCTCACTGATACGTAGAATCTTAAAAAGTCAAACTCAGAAACAGAGAGTAGAATGATGGTTATCAAGGGCCGGGGGAGGGAGGGACCGGGGAGATGTTGGTCAAATAATACAAAGGTTTAGTTAGGTGGAATAAGTTCAGAAAATCAATTGTACAATATATCAATTATAGTTAATAGCAATATAACATATACTTGAAAATTGCTGACAGTAGTGTGAGTGTTCTACCACAAAAAAAATATATGCGGTAATAGATGTTAATTAATTTAGCCATTTCACAATATGTACATATATAAAAATACATTGTATGCCATAAGTATATATAATTATTATTTGTGAATTTGAAAAATAAAAATAATTTCCAAAAAAAGTGACAGGCATTGGACATGTACAGGAGGGGCCAGAATTAAGCAGATGGGCCCTAAAAGTCAATGGGGTCAGTTTTTTCTTTCCCTGGGTGCTGTAATGTGCCTCAGCCATACCTACACACCTTTGGTTTCAGAAAAGACTTTCGGTCCTAACACAGCTCTACAAATCTCAAAGGAGGAACTGGGGAAAAGGTTTTTCCATTCTTCCAGTGTTGGTGAGGAAATGAAGCCCTTTTAGAAGTTAACTCTAAATAGTGGTTTTCAAAATGTGATCTTCAGACCAGCAGCCGCAAAATCATCTGGGAACTTGTTAGAAACACACATTCTCAGGCCCTATTCCAGACCTACAAAATCAGAAATGTCAGGGGAGAGGGTGCATCCTAAAAATCTGTGTTTCAACAAGCCCTCCAGGGGTTCTGATGCAAGCTATAGCTGGAGAATCACTACTCTAAGCAGCCCTTGGTCTGGTTCTGAACTGCATGTGTGTGGGCTGCCAGCACTCTTGTGTGAAGAAGATCCCTCTATCAGATGGGTTTTTGCTACCAGTTTTCCAAGCATGGGATACCTGGTATTAAATTGCCTGTTCTTTCACTGAGTGGCTCTCAGGACTTCAAAAGCTGGCTGGGTTAAGGATGCAACATGGAGCTCTGGGGCTGAATGGTACTTATCTGAGTTCCTTGGAGCCAGTCACACAACACTGGCCCCACTGACCTCATCCACACCTCCCTAATCCCATTCCCACCAAACTACCAAGACAATGCCACCTCACTGAAACAACTTCATCCATCAAATTACAATTTGGAGGTTAGGTGAGATTTTCTTTGGACAGGGTAGGGAGGATGTTAAGAAACCCCTTTCTTCCATGCAAGCTCACTTATGCTTTTCTCTCAAGGTTCACTTTTGTGAAGGAGGACAAGAAAACACAAGCTGCAGCACCTGTTTTAGGAGATGGTGACTTCAGCACTAGGAAAGAGTGCGTTCCAGTGAGTTCCAAAGTAGGAATGTCACTGAGGGAACAGCAATGCCAGGCACAGCTACACACAAGCAAAGCAGTGCTCTCTGGTAGGTCAAAGGCCCCAGGACCAACTTCACTCTGTAGGGACAGAGGCCAGGCTGTGCATTTTGAGAGATTCCTTTTGAAATAGGCATCTATATTTAAAGAAGTTTTTTTTGGCCTGATAAGGCATGATTTTTCAGTTCTATAAATTGAGGACTGATAGGCAGTCATTCAACCCCATAGAGAATACCATCTTCTTCTTCTTTTTTTTTTTTTTGAGACTAAGTCTTGCTCTGTCACCCAGGCTGGAGTGCTGTGGCACGATCTCGGCTCACTGCAACCTCCGCCTCCCAGGTTCAAGTGATTCTCCTGCCTTAGCCTCCCAAGTAGCTGGGATTACAGGCATGTGCCACCATACCTGGCTAATTTTTCATATTTTTAGTAGAGACGGGGTTTCACCGTGTTAGCCAGGATGGTCTCAATCTCCTGACGTCATGACCCACCCGCCTCAGCCTCCCAAAGTGCTGGGATTACAGGCATGAGCCACTGCTCCCAGCCTAGAATACCATCTTCAATTTGAGGAAATGAATAGTGCCCCTGAAATTATTGTAGCATAATTTTTCATTTGCTCACCCTAAGTAGCTCGGTCTATTCTAACGGAGCATTGTACAGGCAGTTACTCACCTCATGTTTACCAGTGGCTCTGCAGCTGAAATAATCTCTAAACTTACCTATATTTTAAAAAATTGTTCAAGTTGCTAGATCCAATTATCAACTATCCTAGCCTCCTGCGTCCTGACCCTTATCTTGTGCCAACTAAGCTCACCATAGATATATTTAGTATTTGTCTAGAATATCTGGAGAACAGGGAATCAGGATGTTATGGGGTTTTAATGTTTTTATTTTTATCAAAGGAATATATTTTAATTTATGGGACTATAATGCAGGTTAATATAGCATCTGTATGGCATCTTTCGCATATGTAGCTCCCATCCCATTTTCAAAGTGTCCTCATCACAACCACAGGAGGTAGGTAGATGCTACAAGTACCAAGGTCCTCATTTTTCAAAAAAACAAAACACACAGTTGAGACAAAATGATTTGCCAAAATATACACAGAAAATCACTGGCAAAACCAGAAACCGAATCCAGGACAGTCTACACATTTTCCACTATCCACCCCATCCAGTGGCTTTCCTTCCTCCCTCTTTAGCCTCTCAAAACTCAAAACATAACACAAGCTCCATGTCAGATCCAGTTCTCTAGGGAACGCCAGCCAAGTGAAATTCTCCACTTTTCCTTCTCCTCTGCCTCGCTTCAGGAGACTGAGAAGGCACTACAAGTAGTGCTCTGTGGGTTTCCTTCCTTCCATGAGAACAAGCCATCCCTTTACGTTTTGAACCATGTTCATACCCAGGAACCACTCTCAGCTCTTTTCTAAGCTACGCTGAAAGCAGTCAATACTAACATCATGATTTTTTCAATGCGATTATATTACAACATAATTGAGATTTCACAGGTGTAATTAAAAGAATTAATTAAATTTAAATAAAAGAATTTCCTCCTAAGAAAAGGGTTCAGCAAAAAATACACATCTGTCAGCTAGAAGTGTTAGGTGCTACCACTTGGAACAGAGATCACCTACCCTAACCTTTGTCAAACTGATTAGATTCTGTTCTGTGTTTTCTTAGATTCTGTATTTGTCTAGTTGGTATCAATTTATCACAGGGCCAATGAACTATATTTTATTATTTTCTGTATTCTTGATGCTGTGGTATTTGGGGGATCTTGCAGACTTAGGGAAAGACTGCTTTTCCCAGGGAGGTTGAAGCAGCTTCTGCTTTTCTACCTTACAGATAGCAAGGTCTGCTTTTCTATCTTACAGACAGTAAAGAGCTTGCCTGGGAGCATGTCTTTCATATACAAACCAACAAATCCCAAGTCTATCACCCCAAATCACCTCCATATCCAACTTCCACACACCAAGCCAGTATTTCCTCTGCACTGAATAATCCTAGGGCCAGGCACCAGGCAACTAGATAAAAGAAAAAAGGGAAGTATAGGACAAGTCAGAAAGTCATAACATGGGAAAGAAAAACTTAGAACTGCTCGATCTTGTCTGGAAGTGCTGTGTATGATGTTTATATAAAGGAGCTTTAATTGGCTTCAAAGAAAATGAAAGCTCCCAAATATTTCATCAGAAAAATAGAAGTTCTCATACCTTTTAGTTCATGTAACTTCAGTAATCTTTGGGAAATAAAGGCTTTTAAAAGTTATTGGTAAAATGAAAATGTCTTCAAAATTTAGACATTTGGTTTAAATTAAGTCAGAGATTAAATTCACTAAGTGTTTTAATGTCATAAACCGCTTCTTTGACTTTGGAAAATTGTTCAGTTTACCTGGTTTGGAGCCATTCGATTTCTAGGTGAGGCCTGGGGACAGGTGGAGGTAGCCATGCCTCCTAGCTATGCTAGAAAGAGTCGGATTTTATCTGCAGTTCTGTCTTGTATCCTAGACTCCGCACCTGGTGTGTAATTAAAATTGCTTACACTAAAAAGAAAAATTACGTGTTTTTGACATGGGAAAGTGGTTTTTTCAAAAAAAAATGAGTTTTTTCTAACTTTGAAAGTTTAAGAATTATTTTTAGTTGAAAGAAAATAAAGTTTAAGCAAGTTATAGGAGGTTTATGAAACTTTGTAAAGAATTCTGTGAGCAAGTTGACTAAAATGAAAGGGTATTATTTAATTCTTCCATAAATTAAATATTAAACACAAGGCGCTGAAACAGAGCCAGAATCTGGGCCCGTACATCAAAATAATAGGGTTTTGGGGAACATTGATCTGTTCTTTAACAAGAAAAAAATTATAGTTATAAATCGTTATGAAAATCTTATCTTGTAGTCAAATTAATTAAAACTGGATAGATTTATAAAATTTTATTAAAAAGTAACTTTAGCATTAAAGATGCACTAATGCAAAAATAAAATTTAGTTTTATGTTGAATTCTTTATTTTGAGAAATGCAAGAACTCTCTCTTGGGGTCTGGATCAGGACCCCTTTCTGGTAACACCACCACTCCCAGCCCTCCCCTCCTTCCTACCCTCCACTGGGAGGCGCTCTCCTGGAGGAGCAGCTGCCACTGGCCCCCACCAGATTCAGCACAGAAGGCCAGGCCTGGGCTGCTGCTCTGACCGCACCTAGCCAGGAAATTAGATGGATAAACACAGGAGAATTGGCCTGGGTGGGGAGGGTGTTCTGAAAATCTGCCTTGGCTCTCTGGGTCTGTGGCCAGTAGCCACAGAAATGGAGACTCAGTTCCTTCAGCAATCTGTGTTCCTACTGTGTGTCTGGCACAGAGCGAGGCCCTGGAGGTGGGGCCCTGGAGGTGTCCCAGAAAAAACTGTCCTCCAGGAGCTCACCCTATGTCACAGAAGCCCATTTTTATGGAGGATTTACTATGCAGATTGTCTTCTTTAATTATTAACCACAACCCAGTCATCAGTGCTATTATTATCCCCATGTGAAGTACCCAAAAAACAAGGTCCACAGAGGGGAAGGGATTTGTCCAAGGTCACACAGCTCGTCAGTGTTGGAGCTGAGAGCTGAAATTCTCTTCTTTGAATTAAATCATTGATTAATAGGCATTGATGTTCTTTTTTTGTTTGTTTTGTTTTGTGTTTTTTTGAGATAGAGTTTTGCTCTTATTGCCCAGGCTGGAGTGCAATGGCTGGATCTTGGCTCACTGCAACCTCTGCCTCCCGGGTTCAAGTGATTCTCCTGCCTCAGCCTCTCAAGTAGCTGGGATTACAGGCATGTGCCACCATGCCTGGCTAATTTTGTATTTGTAGTAGAGATGGGATTTCTCCATGTTGGTCAGACTGGTCTCGAACCTCCGACATCAGGTGATCTGCTGACCGCAGCCTTCCAAAGTGCTAGGATTACAGGTGTGAGCCACTGGTCTCGCCTAGGCATTGATCTTCTAAAGACAAAATAAACCACGTTGTCTTCAAGCATATTGAGTTTGCTGTTTATCACCACAGCCACATCAACTTTCTGTTTCATGAGTGTTTGCCTGGCATATCTGCCCAACATCTCCGTGTATTTATGCTTATGTGTGTCTTCTATAGTTTGTCCCATCTTCATTTCTAAACTCTCCTGTGAAGTCCATTGAAATGAAATACGAGTTTCTGGTACTATAGAAAGCTGTGCATTCCTTGGGTAAGTATTGTTTAGGTACACTGGCCTTGTTCTGTCTGCATCTTTTCTGGGTCACCCTTTGCTGAAAAGTGTCAGTCTTTGAGAGGAGGGGGGTGTCCTTTCCTGCCAGGGTGGTTTTGTGTAGATGGAGATGCAGACACAGTGTTGTGAGATGGTGAGGGGTCACAATGGGCTGCAGAGGTTTAAAGGTGGCCCACAGGCAGGTCCAACCAAGGTAGAGGTTACAGAAAGGACAAGCAGATGTGAGCAGGTCCCTGGGACATTATAAATACAGCGGCCCCTTCATCTACTCCCTTGGAAGATGGATTTGTTCCAGGATAGACCATGTCTATCCAAAGGCAGAACAGTCAGTAGTCCCAGGTGCCCCCAACCAGTCCTCAGTGCCCTCCGTGGGAGTCCAATGAAAAGAGTCTATGGGGACAGCACTTGCCCATCTACTCATGTGGACAAGGACTAGGTGCTTTGTGAGGAGTGAGGAAGACAGTATGGAGGAGTTCACGGAGTCTGAGGGACTGGACATTATCATATCCCATGGCTCAGAGCAGCACGCATGGGACATTCAGCATCTATAAGGGGACCATGCAGCAGAGGCTGACAGTGGAGAGTGCAGTGCACACAAAGACACGCCAGTGTTTGGTGAGAGGGACTTGATCCAGATCAGCAAAAAAGAAGTGAGTGATGTGCACAGCGGTGTGCAAATGGCGACTATGGGATAGCAATGGCTGATGTCAGGCTGCTGGCAGACAGCGCAAGACATGATGGAAACACCATTGGCCACAAGTCTGCAGAGGTCTTGGAGCTGACCCGGATGCTTCCTTTGAAGCTGGTAAAGTTGTCCATTTATAACTATGATATTGGCTGCTTTTTTTTTTTTTTTTTTTTTGACTGAGTCTCGCTCTGTCGCCAGGCTGGAGTGCACTGGCGCGATCTCGGCTCACTGCAACCTCTGCCTCTCAGGTTCAGGCAATTCTCCTTCCTCAGCCTCCCGAGTAGCTGGGACTACAGGCGCACACCAGTACGCCCAGCTAACTTTTGTATTTTTAGTAGAGATGGGGTTTCACCATGTGGGCTAGGATGGTCTTGATCTCTTGACCTTGTGATCCACCTGCGTCGGCCTCCCAAAGTGCTGGGATTATTACAGGCATGGGCCACTGCGCCCGGCCAAGCTGCTGGATGCTCTTATTACCTGCAGTTATGCCCCCACTCCCACAGATGCAAGAGATCTGTTTGCCTACTGAGAAGACCTGATATACCTCCTGAGAGGCTAACAGAGGTGCTCAGGCTCAGCCAGCTTGTGACACAATAAACATATCCACGTTGGTGAGAAGACAAGAAGAGCCCAGTGGACACGGAGCTCCGTGGAGAAGGAGACCAAGGTCAGGTCAGGATGGGGAGCCTCCCCATGATCAATAATATGTCTGGGGCCACCTCCTGTGTTCATGACAGTGGGGAAACAATTCTTGCTGTCTCACACATATGCTGTGCACGTGGTAACATGCACTCGCTTAATCACGGCGTCTACTGGGCCTGACCAAGAGGCAACAGCCATAGCCGCAACACCAGAGGGCCACATGACTGTGCTTACAGGAGCTGAGATGATGCAGAAACCCTGTTGCCAAGACTTCTGGAGGTCCAGGATTGTCTCAACCTTGAAGAGTAGAGAAGACACAAAATAAACAGGGCTGTGGCCAGAGAGTCTCCCAGATCAAGTATGAAGCCACAAAGAAAAGGAAGAATGGGCCGGGCGTGGTGGCTCACGCCTGTAATCTCAGTACTTGGGAGGCCAAGGCGGGCAGATCACGAGGTCAGGAGATTGAGACCATCTGGCCAACATGGTGAAACCCTGTCTCTACTCAAAATACAAAAATTAGCCAGGCGTGGTGGCATGCTCCTGTAGTCCCAGCTACTCGGGAGGCTGAGGCAGGAGAATCGCTTGAACTCAGGAGTCAGAGGTTGCAGTGAGCCAAGATTGCGCCACTGCAGTCCAGCCTGGCAATGAGCTAGACTCCATCTCAAAAAAAAAAAAAAAAAAAAAAGAAAACAGCTGCCTGAGGCTGGGTGCGAGTGGCTCATGCCTGTAATTCCAGCACCTTGGAAGGCTGAGGCAGGCAGATCACCTGAGGTCAGGAATTCGAGACCAGCCTAGCCAACATGGTGAAACCCCATCTCTACTAAAAATACAAATATTAGCTGGGCATGGTGGCACATGCCTGTAATCCCAGCTACTCGGGAGGCTGAGGCAGGAGGATTGCTTGAGTCCAGGAGGCAGAGGTTGCAGTAAGCCAAGATTGAGCCACTGCATCCCAGACTGGGCAACACAGCGAGACTCCATCTCAGAAACAACAACAACAACAAAACAGGCTGGGTGTATTGGCTCACGTCTGTAATCCTAGAGCTTTGGGAGGCTGAGGCGGGAGGATCACCTAAGGTAAGGAGTCTGAGATCAGCCTGCCCAACATGAGGAAACCCCATCTCTACTGAAAATACAAAAATTAGCCAGGCGTGGTGGTGCATGCCTGTAATCAATCCCAGCTACTTGGGAGGCTGACACATGAGAATCACTTGAACCCAAGAGGTGGAGGTTGCAGTGAGCTAAGATGACACCATTGCACTCCAACCTGGGTGACAGAGCAAGACTCTGTCTCAAAAAAAACAAAACAACAAAAAAACAAAACACCTGCTCTAGTGGAAATGGATTGAGGGCCTGGAGCTTCACCTGGCAAGCCCCTCTTCTCCAGCCCCCATCCACTCCCAGTAGCCTCGAGGAGCTCTGCAGGAATCCCCTAGCTCTGAGAAGCACAGCTGACAAGCATTGAAGTGAGCTGCTGTTGCTGGTAGACAGGCGCTGCTGTGTCTAGGCACTTGGAGCTAGGTCTTTCTTGTTTTTCTAAACAGCAGGCACACTTGTTTTGTTCCAGTTTGCAGAGGAGTCAGCAGGGTGAGTGCTTGGAGTTGGTCTCATTGCAGCTCCAGACCCTCCTCGTTAGGTCATATTCCTTTCAGGATATTTGACCTCTGACCAGCCAGCATCATTAGCCCACTGCTCCCTGGCCTGTGAGCAGCACCTCCAGCCTCTGCCCCTGCCACCCCTTCAACCAGGTGGTGGCCAACACAGTGGCAGCGCTCTCAGAAATCGCCGAGTCTCACCCGAGAAACAACCTGCTCCATCTGAACCCACAGTTCATCAACAAGCTGCTGACAGCCCTGATTGAGTGCACCGAGTGGGGCCAGATCTTCATCCCGGACTGCCTCGCCAACTATACACCCAAGGACCACCGCGAGGCCGAGGTGAGCGGGTTGCCCCTTGCTTGCCAGCCCAGCTTGAGGACCCTGGTCCTCAGGGGCTCCAACAAGGCACTGGGCCTCAGGCCTTAGTGGGCCCTTTCTAGTGCTTTGCCCCACAACCCACCCTCAGACACACCTAAAGGGAGGCCTGCCTGCTTCTCACCTCTCCAGAGCCAAGTAGGCAGGAGAGTTGCCTTGGGCAGCTATGGGCATACGCATGGCCTGGCCTGGGAGCTCGCAGAAGCCCAGGGCACCTCTGTTGAGTTCAGTAGGTGGGTAGCGCCAGAGCCACTGCTCATTGAATTCTCACTGGGTGTCTGGGGCTCTCGGGTGCTTTCCACACTTTAGAGTCTTTAATGCAACTTTCATCATCATCCCCCACTTTCCAGATGAGGGAGCTCCAGCTTAGAGAGGTGGAGGGAATAGTGCAGGTCCCCCAGCTAGGGCTCACCTGACTCATGGTCTTAACCAACAAGATACCCTCCAAGTCGGAGGAAGTGGGGAGTTGGCATCTATACAGTATGTACTACATGCCAGTACTGTGCTTGTTCTTTTTTTTTTTTTTTTTTGAGGCAGGGTTTCTGTCCCCCAGGCTAGAGCTGCAGCCTCAACCTCATAGGCTCAATCAATTTTCCCAGGTAGATGGGACTACAGATGCATGCCAACATGCCCAGCTAATTTTTCTATTTTTTGTAGAGACAGGTTTTCACCGTGTTGTCCAGACTGGTCTCACCCAAACTCCTGGGCTCAAGCAATCCACCCACCTCAGCATTGCCTGGCCTTGTTCTTTACATGCGTTATGTCAGTTAAGCCCCCAGCAACCCTGTGAAGTAGGCATCATCGTCTTGATTCTATAGATGAGGAAACCGAGGCTCAGAGTGATTTCAACTTGCTGGGGGTTAGCAGGCAGCAGAA
>NW_026652616.1:0-31424 GCF_009828535.3 Hylobates moloch
CTAGAAGTGTCCTCAGTCATGGTAATCTCTATATAGCCCTTAGATAAGCTTGTGCTCAAAGTGCCTGTCTCAAAATAAACTAAAAAGGAACTACAGAGTCAGAGAAAATTGAAAAGAAACATGATTTTAAAAATTGCTCCCGAAAGAATATAAATCATTCTACCATAAAGACACATGCAGGTGGATATTCATCACAGCACTGTCCACAATAGCAAAGCCGTGGAACCAACCTAGATGTCCACCTGTGTGTCAAATATGATGGGAACGAATGAAATGAAAGTGGGTCAAGGAGCTATTCAGAATAAAATAAGTAACTCTTCCTCGTTAGGTAGTCATTGCATAATTAAACAATGAAAAAACCATACTACAAAAGAGTAACTTTAATCCAGTACACTGGATAAAGAGAATGTGGTACGTAGACACCCTAGAATACTAGGCAGCCATAAAAAGGAATGAGATCATGTCCTTCGCAGCAGCATGGTTGGAGCTGGAGGCCGCTATCCTAAGTGAACTAATGCAGGAACAGAAAACGAACTACTGCATGTGCTCATGAGTGAGAAGTAAACATCCAGCACATGAACACAAAGAAGGGAACAACAGACACTGGGGCCTCCTTAACGATGGAGGGTGGGAGGAGGGAGAGGATCAGAAACCGACCCACTGGGTCCTATGCTCATTACCCGGGTGATGAAGTCATCCGTACACCACACCCCCATGACATGCAGTTTACCTACACAACAAACCTGCACATGTACTCCTGAACCTAAAATAAAAGTTAAAAGAAACTTTCTCTTAGACAGTAGTGATGGCTTCATTTAAATGCTGCTGAGGCAGGAGGATCACTTGAACCCAGGAAGAGGAGGTTGCAGTGAGCCAAGATTGCACCACTGCACTCCAGCCTGGAAACAGAGTGAGACTCCATCTAAAAAAAAAAAAAAAAAAAACAAAACCATTAAATGCTTATCAAACAAGTATGAGTCACGTTGGTGTTGTGAAGGCAGTTGAGTCATCTTTGTCTGGATCCCCTGTGTTTGTAATAAAAGGCTGGTTTTCCTTTCATGTGAGTGAGGAATCTGTTCTGGGATGACAGAAATGGCAGGACACAGCAGAGGCGAGAGCTGTCTGGCTGTGAGGACCTGGCTTTCTGTAGAGGGTGACTCTCATCCGGCCCTTCACACCTTCAGTCCATCGATGGGACCAATGACTTCCCTTCTAGAGGATTAATGGCTCCATAAAAATAATACTTTTAGAGGCTACAGAATCCGATGATAATTTTCTCCAGATGACTTTCCAAAAGTCCTTAGAAAACGTGAATTTCTGAATAGACTTTAGAACAGATGTCACTGAGAAGACTGGATGTAGCCTCCTCCAGGTTTAATTTTTTTTTTGATCGTGGAATTTCAAGTAAGGTGATCTGGGTTCAGAATTCCAACGGCATGATCTTAGGTGAGTCATCTGACTTGTCTAAACCTGAGTTCCCTCTTTTGCAAAATGAGAAAGTGACTCATATCTGCTATACGCAATTTGAAAGGATTCGTACAATGATCGATGCTAAAATGTGCCAGCAAAATGCTCTGAAGAGCATCACATCGGTGAATTCTCTAATAAAACAATAGTGGTCCATTTCCAGGGCATGAGGTCCCTTAACTTCTCTCATTTACGTATTGGGTCCCTCATCCTTCGATATACGTAGTCAGAATTCGTGGCTGTTGTCCTTAATTCTTTCTTAAAGGTAGAAACAATAATGTCAATTCATTTCATGAATAATGTAAAAGCAATTTGCCATTTATATGGCGTTACTTAATGGTTTACAGACTATAGTGGTGGATGCAGTTGATGTTAAAGAGACTTGGGTCAGAATTCCAGCTCAGCTGCTTCCTAGCTCTGTTACCTTGGGCATATCCCTTGGCCTCTTCACCTTCCGTTTCTGCATCCGTAAAATGGACATATTCATACCGATTTGGCAAGATTCCTGCTGGGGGTTGGTGATGGAGATCATCTGTGTGCAACCTCCTAACAGGATCTCCAGGGCATCTGCTCCTGTGCAGAGCTCACAGTCTCTGTGGGCTTCTTGTCTTGCCTCTCAAAGCTAGATGTTAGGTGTCAGGAGGTGTTGGCCTCCTGAGAGCTAGAATATTGCCTTCCAAATTTTCCAAAGCTTTTTAACGTATTAGGAAGCCTAAGATATGTTAGCCAGAGTGATAGGTCAATTTCACTAACCTTGAAGGCTTGAAAAAAAAATTGCTGATTCATTTTGTTTGCTGAGTACAGACTTTCAGTATTTTTGTGCTAAAGAAGATTTATTTAACATTTTATCATTTAATTAAAGAAAGCATGTTTATAATCAGTTTGTGCCTGTCCCAAATTCTCCCTTTGTCTTCCCAGACTTTGTCAGAAATTCCCTTTCTTGGAGGAAAAATGCTTTTGTGCGGGCAACATTTCTTAGATGTTTTTGTACTTAGAGTTTGACTTGAGGATATTTATGGATGGGACTCAGATTTCACAGTGTGGGAGGAGAAGAGGTCTGGCCAATGAGGAGGTGGCTTTGCTCGGGTCATTTGCATCTGGCCGCCCAGGTTCCAGCAGCTCCATTGCGTTGGTGAAATATATCCTTCAGGGGATGTCACGGCTTTGGTTAAGATTTCCTTTTGCTCCTTAGCTGCTAGCGCAGTTTTGATGATAGCTATTTCACATGTGCATGCGGCACTCATGTGGGCGGAGCTGTCAGAAGACTGTAAAGTCTCCACCATCCTGCGACTGCTTGCACCTGAGGAAGACGGAATGACAATGGATGTTCTGTGCCATGGTATTCCTTTGCTCATTCATACACTAATTTATGGCTCGTTGTTTTCCTTTGACTCAAGGTGACACCAGTACCTACAAAAAGGAAAATATATGTGAGAACGCTTTTATAGCACAATCCTTGTTTGCAAAGGTAATGATGGTCTAAAACTGGAAAAACTGCAACTCAGGCAAAAGGAAGGAAGAAACCCTAGCGTGACTTTTTCTTCCTAGCTTTTGCGGGTAGTAAAGTTTTTCTCAACATGCTATCAGATTGGTTCCATTATTTAAAAGTATTTTTAACACAGGAAAAAGTTTCGTGTTTTATATTTCGCAATGCGATTCGATCATCTTCCGCTGTTCCAGATGGTGGCTTGCACCATGCAATCAGGCTGGATCTTATACAAGAATCCATTCCAAACCCTGAATAGAGGCCCAGGCCCAGAGAAGGACGTGTGTATCAATTGCCACAAGAACATTACAGAAACACGTCCCCTAGGCTTGGACGCTGTGGAATTCAGGGAGCAATTCTAGCCAGGAATAGTAGGGAGATAAAGATTTTGTTGTTGTTGTTGTTGTTGTTGTTTTGAGACAGAGTCTCACTCTGTCACCAGGCTGGAGTGCAGTGGCGCAATCTCGGCTCACTGCAAGCTCCGCCTCCCGGGTTCAAGAGATTCTCCTGCCTCAGCCTCCCAAGCAGCTGGGAGTACAGGCACTCACCACCACGCCCGGCTAATTTTTTGTACTTTTAGTAGAGACGGGGTTTCACCATGTTGGCCAGGATGGCTTCAATCTCTTGACCTCATGATCCGCCCGCCTTGGCCTCCCAAAGTGCTGGGATTACAGGCACCAGCCACCGCGCCCGGCCGTGACGGGACTTTCTGATGTGGTGCTGTGTCTGGGCTCGCACCTTCCTTGGATCCCACTTCTCCGGAGGATGGGGAGCGTGCTGGGTAATCCTGGGGGTTCCTAAAGGCCGGCACAGAAGGCAGGGGTTTCTTTCTCTGGGGGACTTCAGAGGAGGTGGCCACTGGTCTGAGAAAGTCTAAGTGTAGGTTGGGACTTTGGTCAACTGGGACTTAACTGTGCCACTCAAACTGGCGTGCGTGCAATCCCACTTCTGCTGGGTCTGAAGAGGGAGGCCCTGCACCAAGGCCATGTTCATAAGACGCAGGGTGCAGAAGAGAGACGGCATCCCATGGGGAGAGCTTGTTTCCCAAAGACTGGTCCATCTGTTGAAAGAGGCTGTCCTCTCCCCTTATTTCCTGAGCAGCTGCCCAGAAGGGCTCCCTGCCTCCCTCTGGGCTTCACATTGGCCACGGGGACCAGGAGGAGCCCTCCCTCCTCCCTTCCCCTACCTGTCTCTCTCTCTTTCTCTCTGTCTCTCTCTCTGAGTCTCTTTGTCTCTGTTTCGCTCTGTCTCTCTATGCCTCTTTCTCTCTGTCTTCCTCTTTCTGTTTCTCGTTGTCTTTCTCTTTGTTTCTGTCTTTCTGTCTTTCTCCCTCTCTCTGTCTCTCTCCCCCATTCCCCTGTCTCTCTGTCTGTCTTTGTTTCTCTTTCTCCTCCTCTGTCTCTCACTGTCTCTGTCTCTGTCTCTTTCTGTCTGTCTCTCTCTCCCTCTCTCTCTCTCCCCACCCCCATGTCTGTCTCTTTCTCTGTTTCTCTCTCCCTCTGTCTCTCTCTCTCTCTCTCTCTCCCTGGGGGCGTGGTGCATTCTCTGACCCTCCCCTCCCCTCCTTACCTTATGACTGGCAGATGGAGAGACAGCTAGTGACTCTTCTGTGGCCCATCTTGGGATGTGGCCCTGGGCAGTACTCACTGGAGGTGGACAGGAGAGCACTTGTCCCCGAGGGCCCAGCAGTCGGCTCAGGTCGCCTGTGTGCATAGAGACGTGGAAGGTCAGCTTCCACTTCTGCGTTAGTTTCCCTAGACTCTGCCACAACAGAGCATCACAGAGCGCGAGTCCTAAACAAGAGGAATTTATTCCCCCACAGGTCTAGGGAGGAGAGGTCCAAGACCAAGGACCGAAGGTGGGTTCCTCCCGAGGGCAGGGTGGGAGAATCTTTACAGGTGCCTTTCCTAGTTTCTGGTGGCTGCTGGCACTCTTGGGCATTCCTTTGTGTGAGGAAGCATCCCCTGGTCCCTGCCTTCATCTTCACAGGGCCTTCCTCCTATGCGCATGTCTGTCCCCGTAGCCACATTTTCCCTTTCCATAAGGACACAGTCATATTGGATTAGGGCCCACCCTACTGACCGCATCTTAACTTGATCATCTGCAAAGATGCTATTTCCACAGAAGGCCACACGCACAGATACTGGGGAAATCATCCAGCTGTAATGACTGGCAAGGTGTGCTCTGAGCCTGGCTCGCCTGGGAGGGGCTCCAGAACATGAGGCAGAGGCCACTCAGGTCGGGAACAGACAGTAACACACCCCCTGCAGATGCCCCACAGTTTGGCCTATGATCCTTGGATCAGGGCAGCGATGCATGAAGGTGGATATTATTATGACTCAAAAACCACACTGTCGTCCTGCCCCCAGTTCCACCTCAGAGCTGAAAGGGCCCCTTGATGCAGTTCTTGGGGCATCCGTGGTGACCGCCCACTGGATGAACCCACAATGCACCCCACACTGCGCTGGGCTCGAGCATCCTTGCTGGGAGGGTCCCCCTGCCTGAGCAGATCTCATCCTGCAGATGAGAGACACGTGTCTACCACCTAGCCAGGAGGTGCAGAGGGGTGGCTGGGGTCTCAGTGGAAGGGAAGGTGGCTGCTGTCTTTCCTAGGGCTGGGAGCTTTGAAAAAGGGAAAAACACTCACTCAGCTGAATGCAGCTCTTGGGGGACTGGTGGGCCAACCCACAGGATAAGAACTGCATTGCAGGGGCCGGAGCCCAGGATAAGGTTCACAGCGCATCCTGAATTTCCACCTAGCATGGGCTCCAAGCACCGCAGCTTGAATTTGAAACATCCAAAGTATCGGACCTTGTGGAATTGATACATAGGTGAAGCACTTTTCTTTCTTGGTTGGCAGAGTCTAAAGTTCAGTAGTATTTGCCTGCGTATGACTGTCTTTTTCAAATGAGGAGGGGATCGGGAGGCATGGAAAGGAGATGGTTTGTCCCTAACAAACTACATTCCAGAATGTTCTCTCCAAGGTTGGAGCCCTTCCTTGGCTGGAAAGCTGTGTGACTCTCCCATACTCTGAACAGGGGCATCTTCCTGGCAGGCTTGCGGCTGCAGTCTTTCCTGTGGATTTGCGCCAGAGCTGTTTGTACCAGGGGCTTGTTGCAACTCATCTTGCAAGGGGAAATCCAAAACTCAGAAATGACACAGCATTTTAGAGTTGGTGGCAAGGCAGGAATAGGATAGTGGAAGAGAGATTCAAGGTCCACACAGCATTTAGTGTTTTTGTTTTTGTTTTTTTTTAATTTAACTTATTGGGGGAATAAACTATTAGATTTTTATAACATATATTTTGGGTTGTTTGCTTGTTTGTTTTGAGATGGAGTTTCGCTCTTGTTGCCCAGGCTGGAGTGCGATTTCAACTCACTGCAACATCCTCCTCCCAGGTTCAAGCAATTCTCCTGCCTCAGCCTCCGGAGTAGCTGGGATTACAGGCATGCGCCACCATGCCTGGCTAATTTTAGTAAAGACGGGGTTTCACCACATTGGCCAGGCTGGCCTCGAACTCCTGACCTCAGGTGATCTGCCCGCCTCAGCCTTCCAAAGTGCTGGGATTGCAGGCGTGAGCCACCGTGCCCGGCCTGTAACATATATTTGGACTCATAGGGCTCATGATAAAATGTGGGAGGTTCTGAGTTCTGCGCCTCCTCCCCAGCTGCTTTCTGATCTTTTCCTTGTGCTTCCATAACCCGCTCCCTCCAATGAGGTGGAAAGCGTGGCTATGACAGGGTGGCCTCCAGCCACTGGGGGAAACTCTCCTACAGTGAGAATGGCTTGTAGCCAGGTCAGAGAGACTGTGGGGGCCATGGCATGGTGGCAACTTCTAGCAAGAATTAGACGGAGAGACACACCCACAGGTCACGTTCACTTGTTGGCTGAGAGCAGTTTTCCTGGCTCATGTGCAGAGTGTCAAGGTTAGCAGACCTCAATGCCATTGGTAAATCCCTTCGCAATGTTTGAATGAGGAGAATCCCATAGCTGCACAGCTGATTTATTCCGTTTGTCGTTGGTGTCATCATCGTCACCTGCACAGCTGATTTATTCTGTTTGTCGTTGGTGTCATCATCGTCACTCTCTGTTTTCCAGTCCTCATCTCTGGCTTTGTGCATTAGGATGAAAGTCGTGAAATGCACCGCGAGTCTGGGCTCCGACACGTGGGCGCTGGTGAAAGCTGACACGCAAGTTTCTCCACCTGTGTGCTCTGGCATCCTCAGTCTGAACATGAAAGGACTAACACCTTTGTCTATGACCCAGAATGGCCGTGGGAATTAAACAAGATGAAAATAGGTGGAAATTGAAGGTTTTCAGTTTGCTCCCTATAATGGACACTGAGACCAGTGTGTGTGCTGGGGAGTTACAGGCCTCACTCTCTGGAGGTAGCCTGCGCTGAGTGAAGAGGGAGCCGAGGGAGGAGTCTAACCGGCCAGCAGCTGCAGCCAAGGCCTCTGCCCATTCGTTCCGTGGGAGTTCTGGACCTGGGGTTGGCGGGGGGGCCTTCAGAGTGGCCCCAAACAAAGGCAAAGGGACGAGCCTTTGTACCCGCCCTGCAGGCTGTTCAGTGGAGATGATACAGCCTTGGTGAGGCCGCAGCTCTGCATATGTCCATTTCAAATAAAACAGCAAAGCTTACAGGCAATTTGGGATTCATGAAGTCAATGAAAGTGACGTTGGAGAATTGCTCAGGACTTTCCACGGTCACTGGCACACAGTTAACTATAATTAGCAATTAAAGAGCAGGTAATCACCATGGAAAGTGGCACAACAGCATCCAGAGATCTGCATCCACACAGCTCCGGTTAAAGATGCATTTGAGAAAAATGATACAGCTATGCAAGCGTGTTGCAGACATGACCTTTTGTAGGGGAGCGCTGAAAGCTGGGGGGTGTCTCATCCTGCTGGCTTAGAGTTTTGTTGGAAAAATTACACCAGAAAAACAGTAACACTGGAAGCCTTCTTTGTTGAATCTAAGGATTATTGCATAATTATAACTTAAATTTTGTATAAACTAAAATAAATTTATATAATTAGGTTTTATTTGGTTTCAAGGTAAAACTGTCAACTGACCTTTTTTTTCATTATTTACTACGAAAGTTTTATTCTTGTTTAAGGTGGATTTTCCCTTACATAGCCTTTTCCTGGGAGCATGTATCCTCAGAGGACATCAACACCAGCCTCTCCTGCCATGTCTTGTGTCAAACTCAATCCCTTCTGAGGGCCTCAACTGATGTCACATCTAGATAAGAAATTGGGGCCGGGCGCGGTGGCTCACGCCTGTAATCCCAGCACTTTGGGAGGCCGAGGTGGGCGGATCATGCAGTCAGGAGATCGAGACCATCCTGGCTAACACGGTGAAACCCTGTCTCTACTAAAAAAATACAAAAAAATTATCCGGGCGTGGTGGCGGGCGCCTGTCATCCCAGCTACTTGGGAGGCTGAGGCAGGAGAATGGCGTGAACCCGGGAGGTGGAGCTTGCAGTGAGCCGAGATCGCGCCACTGCACTCCAGCCTGGGCAACAGAGCGAGACTCTTATCTCAGAAAAAAAAAAAAGCAATTGGGACACACTGTGGAAGTTTCAGTTTTGGTATCCTGTGGTAAAAGTCGGTATCTAGACAGGGTTAGCCATCACATCCCCAAGAATGAGCTATGGCTAGATTTCTTCAGCTGAAGATGAAGGACGTCTGCCTGTGAGTCAGCTCTAGATGGTAAGAAAATCTAGGCTTGGGAAGGTCAGATGAAGAGGGTGGGATCTCACTCTCTAAAGTCTTGGAATTTCAATCCCAGCTTCAGTTGTTCCGTCAAGAAATGAGGAAATGACAACATAAAATTGTCATTTATGGTAAATTATGCATAAATGTAAAATAACTGCACTGCAGTTTCTGAAAACACTAAGATTCCTAAATAAACACCTGGGGCATTGAGATAGATTGTGAGAAATAATACACAAAAGTGGAGGCATGAAGGAGACCACAGGCCTCAGATGGCAACAAAGTGTGGTGAAAACCATCCTGTGTTCGGCCAGGCGCGGTGGCTCACGCCTGTAATCCCAGCACTTTGGGAGGCCAAGGAGGGTAGATCACGAGGTCAGGAGATGGAGACCATCCTGGCCAACATGGTGAAACCCCCTCCCTACTAAAAATACAAAAATTAGCTGGGTGTGGTGGCACGTGCCTGTAGCCCCAGCTACTCGGGAGGCTGAGGCAGGAGAATCGCTTAAACCCGGGAGTTGGAGGTTGCAGTGGGCCAAGATCGCACCACTGTACTCCAGCCTGGCGACAGAGGCAGGCTCTGTCTCAAAAAAAAAAAAAAAAAAAAAGAAAGAAAAAAAAAAAGAAAGAAAACCATCCTGTGCTCACCTGGGTGTTAACCTAACCTTGAGTAGCCTGTTTCCCTGATAATAGCTTGGATACTTGCATGCAGTGAGAAAGAGGGGGATGGGAGGTGTGGGGCAAAGAGTTAGAGTAGCCTTAATGCATTGGGAAATTGCTCCAGCCACACAATAAAAAATACCATGGTAAAACATAGGAAGCATACAGGGGCATGCATTTCAGCAGAAGTAATGCGAACCTACACATTTTTTTTATAGCATTGAGGTTGGTGGGTACTAATAATTCAGGATTACCTAAAAATTGCCTTTCATGGCCAGGTGCGGTGGCTCATGCCTGTAATCCCAGCACTTTGGGAGGCCAAGATGGGCAGATCACCTGAGGTCAGCAGTTTGAGACCAGCCTGGCCAACATGGTGAAACCCTGTCTCTACTAAAAATACAAAAAATTAGCCAGGCGTGGTGGTGGGCGCCTGTAATCCCAGCTATTCGGGAGGCTGAGGCAGGAGAATCACTTGAACCCTGAAGGTAGAGATCGCAGTGAGCCGAGACTGTGCCACTGCACTCCAGCCTGGGCGACAGAGTAAGACTCTGTCTTAAATAAATAAATACAAAATAGAAATTACCTTTCTTAAAAACAAACAAACTCAAATATTTAATTTTCCAAGGTTAACTAGGGACCTATTTGGGTAGCAGAATAGAGAAATGGCACACAGGGCAGAAATCTGCTGTTAAGGCTGAAAGGGAGGCTGAGATGCAGGTGGGATAGAAAAGCTTCTGAGAGTGCGCAGGTGCAGCTCCAGAAGCTGATCCCATCAGTGCGTCTGACCCAGGAGTCAGGGCGTGGCCACCGGGAACTTCAGGATGGCTGACTTCTGAGGACTTGAGGGTTACAGCCATTTTTATGTGAACTGCAAGAACACCATCTGCAGGCTAGAGCTTCCGGGGCAGGTGGAGCTCCAGAGCTAGGCGTCCACAGGGCCCTGCTAAAGGGCGTGGGGTCGAGAGCAGGGTCAGGTCCAACACCGGCTGTGTTTGCCTGCAATTGACAAGATAAGCTATAGAACTGAGCTGTAACCATGAAGGTGGAAGATGAATCCCAGAAATGGGGTGACCATGGAGAGGCGTTTCCATCACTTCCTACTCTCTCTGTTGGGGAGGCAGGGATTCCCTCCCTGGGGCTACAGGGATGTCCGAACAAACAGCAACTGACACTGAGCAGATGAAATGGACAACAGTTTATTCCTCACAGCCCAGGTAGGAGGACGCCGCATGCCACACGGGGCCACACAGGGTTATGTACGGGAGCAGAGTGAATCAGCAGGGCTGGGGGAGGTGGCTTTGTAGTATCAAGGGGGGGGGGGGTGGCCCCTTGTTCCTATGGGGGTGTGTTGACTTGTTTGAATAATCCCATGGCTGGCCCCTGCTCAAGGATTAGTGGGAACTGTGCCTGGTCCCCACGGGAAGGAGGGCTGTTTGGTCAGGGGACGTTATCCACAGGAGTGGGGTGGGGATGGGAACTTGTGTCTAGGTCATTCAAGGCCCTCCCATTTTTACCAGATATCAAGGGAGCATATCATATCGGGTCTTAATTTTAGATCTGCCACAGGCAGGTGCAGGGAGTGTGTCGCTCCTCACTACCCAGATGCCTGAGGCCACTGTGCAGAAGTGGCCTGGACAGGATAGCTGGAGCACCATGAAACCTGGTGGCCCTGGCTAAGGCATCCCAGAGACAACAGTTTATGAGTCACATGTCTGGGAATATGACCTGATTCCCAAGCCAGTAGATTGGAGTTGGCCAGGTGGGTGGAAGGGTGTAAATAAAAGCAGGTTGAAGCAATAATGCCTCTGGCTTTTGTTGGGCTGGATTGTGCTCAGGCTTCTGTAGGGAGGCCATTGATGAATAAGGACCGAAAAACTGGGATTGAGGGAAGCAGGAGAAAGGCCCTAGAAGAAAATTTGGATTCCTGGTGGAAGAACTGGATCAGGAATTAGAACATTTGTGTTCAGCCTTTAGTCTACCTTAGGCAAGACAGTCGTTGCTGAGTCACTGTTTCCTGGTCAGCAAATGGAATCATGATACCACCAGCACACTTGTGAAAAATGAGAGAAGTGAGATATTATGAAATACTTTTCAGATGTAAGAGATTGCCGTTAATAAGGCATTATCATGTGCACTTGGCTTCAACTGATTTTACTATGAATGTGAAAATGTATTTTAAGCAACTAGTTCTGAACAATAAGCTAAAGGGTACTTTTTGGTTTTATTTTGCTTTTAAAGATAGCTTGTGTCTCCTGAGTGTTCTCTAAAAAAAAAATGAAAATAGAAATAATATACTTTTTTAGTTGGGCTGTTTTGTAGGAGGCAGCTATGTCTTAAAAAATGAATACCACCAGACAAAGACATTACAAAAAAAGAAAACTACAGAACAGTATCTCTCATGAACATATAAATGCAAAAATCCTCAACAAAACATCGTAAATTGCATAAAAAGAATCACATGTAGGCCGGGCGCGGTGGCTCACGCTTGTAATCCCAGCACTTTGGGAGGCCGAGGCGGGCAGATCACGAGGTCAGGAGATCGAGACCACGGTGAAACCCCGTCTCTACTAAAAATACAAAAAATTAGCCGGGCATGGTGGCGGGTGCCTGTAGTCCCAGCGACTCGGAGAGGCTGAGGCAGGAGAATGGCGTGAACCCGGGAGGCGGAGCTTGCAGTGAGCCGAGATTGCGCCACTGCACTCCAGCCTGGGCGACAGAGCGAGACTCCGTCTCAAAAAAAAAAAAAAAAAAGAATCACATGTATAAAAATGTGTAAAAAATATAAAAAGATTTATATACCATGAACAGGTGGGATTTACCCCAGGTATGCAAGGCTGGATCAACTTTCAAAAATCAATTCATATAACTCATCACATCAACAGGCTAAAGAAGAAAAATCACATGATCATAACAATAGCCGCAGAAAAATATTTGACAAAATCAAACACCCATTCATGATAACTGCTAGCAAACTAGGAATGAAGGAGAACATCCTTAACTTGCTTTACAAATACTCTAACAGCTAATATCACACATAATGGTGAGGGACTCAAAGCTTTCCTGCTAAGATCAGGAATAAGGCAAAGATATCCCCTCTCACCACTGCTTTTCAACGCTACAAGTCTTAGTTAATGCATTAAGACAGGAAAAGGAAATAAAAGGCATACAGATTGGGAGGGAAGAAATAAAACTGTCTTTTTCACAGATGACATGATCATCTATGTAGAAAATCTGAAAGAATCAACAAAAAAATTCCTGGAACTAGTAAGTGATTATAGCAAGGTTGCAGGATACAAGGTTAATACATGAAAGTAAATTGCTGTCCCATATACCAGCAATGAACAAGTGAGATTTGAAATTAAAAACACAATACTATTTACATTAGCACCACAAAAGTGAAATAGTTAACTGTAAATCTAACAAAATATGTACAAAATCTATATGACAAAAACTATAAATCTCTGATGAAAGGTATCAAAGAATTAAATAAATGGAGAGATATTCCATGCTCATGGATGGGAAAACTCAATATTGTCAAGATACCAGTTTTCCCAGCTTGATCCAGAGATTCAACGCAATTCCAACCCAAATCCCAGAAAGTTATTTTGTGAATATTGACCAACTGATTCTAAAGTGCATATGAAGAGGCAAGAGGCCCAAAATAACCAATTCGATACTGAAGGAGAAGAACACAATTGGAAGACTGATGCTACAGTAACCAAGGTAGTGTGGTATTAGCAAAAGAAAAATAGAACAGAGTAGAGAGCCCAGAAATAGACCCACATAAAAATACTCAACTGATCTTTGACAAAGGAGCAAAAACAATACAATAGAGCTAAGACAGTCTTTTCAACAAATGGTACTGGAACAAGTGGACATTGTCATGCCAAAAAATAAATCTAGACACAGACCTTACACCCTTCCCAAAGATTAACTCAAAATAGGTTATATACATAAAAGTAAAATGCAAAATTATAAAGCCCCTAGAAGATAACATGGAAGAAAACCTGGATGACCATGGGTATGGTGAGGATGTTTTAGAGACAACACCAGAGGCACAATCCATACAATAAATAATTGATAAGCTGGACTTCCTTAAAATATAACACTTCCGCTCTGTGAAAGACAATGCTAAAAGAATGAAAAGACAGACCACAGACTGGGAGAAAATATTTGTAAAAAACGCATTTGATAAATGACTGTTATCCAAAATATACAAAGAACTCTTGAAGTTAATAATAGGAGAACAAGAAACATTCCTGAAAAATGAGCAAAAGGCTTAAACAAACACCCTGCCAAAGAAGACATACAGAAGGATGGCAGATAAGCTTCACATTACCTGTCCTCAGGAAAATGTAAATAAAAGCAACAGCGAGACACCACAGCACACCTATGAGAATGGCTGCATCCAGACCACTGACAACAACAAATGCTGGCAAGGATGTGGAGCAACAGGAACGCTCATTCATTGCTGGGGGGAATGCAAAATGGTACAGCCACTTTGGAAGACAGTTTGGCAGTTTCTTACGAACAAAAACCTACCCTCACCATATGTTCCTTGAGATTTGCCCAAAGGAGCTGGAAACTTTTTGTGTCCACATAAAAACCTGCACTTGGATGTTTATAGCAGCTTTATTCTTAATTGTCAAAACTTGGAAGCAATCAAGATGTATTTCAGTAGGTGAAGAGATAAACAGTGGTACATCCAGACAATGGAATATCATTTAGCACTAAAAAGAAATGAACGACCAAGCCATGAAAAGACACAGAGGAACCTTAAATGCATATTACTAAGTGAAAAGAGCCAATCTGAAGAGACTACACACTGCCTGATTCCAAGTAGATGACACTCTGGAAAAGGCAAAACTATGAAGACAATAAAAACAAATCAGCGGTTGTCGGGGTTAGAGGGAAGGGGTTATTTTTAGGACAATGAAACTACTCTATATACTATAACAGTGAATATATGTCATCATACATTTGTCCAAACTCAGAATGTATAACATGCAGAGTGAGCTCCAATGTAAACTATGGACTTTGGGTGATCATGATGGGTCAGTGTACCTTCATGGATTATAATAAATGTACTCTCTGGTGGCGGATTTGATGGTAGGGGAGGCTGTGCACACTTGGGGACAGGGTATATAATCTCTGTGCCCTCTGCACAATTTTGCTGTGATCCTAAAACTGCTCTAAAAAAATAAAGTTTATTGGCCGGGCACGGTGGCTCACGCCTGTTATCCCAACACTTTGGAAGGCCAAGATGGGTGGATCACGAGGTCAGGAGATTGAGACCATCCTGGCTAACACCGTGAAACCCTGTCTCTACTAAAAATACAAAAAATTAGCCAGGCGTGGTGGCGGGCGCCTATAGTCCCAGCTACTCAGGAGGCTAAGGCAGGAGAACGGCGTGAACCCGGGAGGCGGAGCTTGTAGTGAGCCGAGATCACACCACTGCACTCCAGCCTGGGGGACAGAGCGAGACTCCGTCTCAAAAAAATAAAATAAATAAATAAATAAAGTTTATTAATTTGAAAAATTACCAAAATAAAATAAAAAATAATGTTGGAGAATACATTTAGAGTGTGATAATGCACCCATGCACACACAAACACAAAGGAGGAAGGTGCACAGAATTGTATGGGGAAAGAGACAAGGCCCACAAGGGTAGCTGGGGGGACACACCTGGGGAAGGGGGAGAGAACCAAAGTTGGACAGCAGTCAAGGGAACTTTATCTGTAATATTATGTTTTTTAAGGAGAATGAATTTTTTTTCTTCTTTTTTTTTTGAAATGGAGTTTCGCTCTTGTCACCTAGGCTGGAGTGCAATGGTGCAATCTTGGCTCATTGCAACCTCCGCCTCCTGGGTTCAAGTGATTCTCCTGCCTCAGCCTCCCGAATAGCTGGGATTACAGGCATATGCCAACATGCCCAGCTAATTTTTGTATTTTTTGTAGAGACGGGGTTTCGCCATGTTGGCCAGGCGGGTCTCAAACTCCTGACCTCAGGTGATCCGCCCAGCTTGCCTCCCAAAGTGCTGGAATTAAAGGTGTGAACCACTGCGTCCAGCAGAATTTATAACTTCTATACTTTACTACTAATTAGAGATAAAAGAATGAAATGAGCTATTGCCTGCAAAAAACAAGAAAACCCAGTTATATAGTTGCTACTGTCAGTATCCAGATACAGCAGATACTATACATCTCCTATAAATCACAGCAGCAAACAAACAGGAAAATAAAAGAGACATGTAGTTCCTACACCTTTATGACAGATACTGGCTTAGTGGCCAAAATGATTCTGGCACAAGTTGGTAGGGCATGGGAAACTTAATGGAACTGGGCTGTTTATTAAAATAAAAAGGTAATTCACTCTGCCAAGGTGAAGGCCTTGGCGCTTGAACTTCTCAGAGTAAAGAAGTAGTGACTTTTGCCTTTTATTTGTTCCTGGGTTTTCAGAAACCAGGAATATCACTTCATTTCCATGTCCTTCTAAAAGCCAGGAGGGTGAGGTGCGAGAGAATGACTCCAGGAGAATTTGCTCTCCCCTTCTAGATCTTTCTTTTTTTTTAAATGGAACTTTTGTGTTTGTCCTGAGATATTGCAGCGGCTGCTGTGTCTCCAAGTTGCAGTTAGTCTCCTTCGAGACTCAAAAAATACCCAGTTCTGCGCAAGGGCCCTTTAGTGTCCACGGCCACATGCTTGTCTGGTTTTGTGTTGATGACACTGACACATGAATCTCCAATCTCGGTGGCCTGAAATTGCTGACCACCAAAATCGCTTTTACACAGACATACACCGAGAGACACTCAGGACACTCAGACATTCTGTTTCTTTGGTTTAAAGGCCATAAGTAATTAAAACGAGTTGATTTCTGCCTTTATCAGCTCAGAAGTGGGGCTTTTAAAGAGGCGGGGCTGGGAAATTGGCTGTAAGGCTGTCCACTTAGATTTGGGGCCAAGATTTTCTTTCCAGAAACTTCATGCATAACTGAAAGGTTTCAGGAATCGAATCGTGAGTGTGTTCCCTAGAGTCCCTCAGATTTAAGTGGGTTGTTTTTCTACCCCTGGCATACGTGTTTCTCCAGACTCTACCTGTGCGGCTGACTCCGCCTCTGCCCCCGGCTTTCTCTTCCTCCTTCCCCTCGTCTTCCTCCTTCCCCTTGTCTTCCTCTTTCCCCTCCTTTTCCTGCTTCCCCTCGTTCCACCTGGTGCCCTGGGCGGGGGATACAGGCCACACCACTGCAGATGACAGAAATGAACATGTACCTCAGGGCAGGTGCCACAAGGTGGAAGTTTTTAGTTGTTTTCTTTTGGCAAAAAAGAAAAACTGGAAAATGGCCCACGAACCTGCTTTCTTTCCCCCTCCTTTCTCGCAGGGGAACAGTCGTGGGGCTGAGCTGCTAGAGAGCGGCTGCAGTCCGTGGTCCTAGTGAGCGACGCGCTGGTTCTGACTTGCGCCCCAGCACCGGCTGCTGTTCATCTGCGCAGTGAAGCCTCCCCGGAGGCCCAGGGAAACGCCCCGCCCGCAGGCTTCCCCGCTGGGAGGGGCGCCCGGGGGTGCTGACGCCTGGACCGACTCCACACCGGAGGGCTGGAGGGGACAAGGGGTGGGCTCCCCCCACCTACAGGGATGCTGCCCGAGAAACGCCCGCCAGTCTCCATCCTGCTTCTAGAACAGGGGTGAGGCGGTGAAGCCGCTGATTCCTGACGGTTCTTCCCCGCCATGCGCCCTCCAGGTGGAGAGAGGAGGCGCCCAGGGGCCCCGCTTAGGAAATGCTCAGGCCTTTTTTATTTTTCTACCAGGTGACCAGGTGCTAACTGCCCCCGGAATGTTCTAAAATGTACCCTAGTGGTGCTGGAGCGTATGCCTGGAACACACAGAAATAACAGCAGGCTGCTTGGTGCCAGGCAAGGGCGAGCCCAGGAGCCTGCCAAGCCCTCCCTCCTCACCAGGCTCCCTGTGCAGCGCCCGGAGAATACGCAGAGAGCACGCAAGGCTCCTAGCATAGCTGCCTCTCCGACAGGGCAGGGCAGGCCGCCGCCTCCACGGTTCCCTTCCTCTCCCTCCTTCGCGCATCGCTCTTGGTGCGGCAGTTTCTATTGCTCTGCCACGTCCGAGGCCTCTGTTCCAGGCAAGGTGGGGCAGGGAGGGGATACAGGGCGGACGGCCTGTTTTCAAAGACTTCCAATCCAGCTGAGAAGGTAAGACCTGCCCACAGAAGTCAAGCATGATAGAAGACAGTGACGCGTGGTGGCCTAGGGCGGGGCATGCGGAGCCGGGGGATCCGGCCTGGAGCACCTGCTCGTGCTGGCCAGACACCTCTGGAACCTGCTTACCACGGATGCATTTCCGGGACGTGGCTTCCACTGGAAACACGACTGGAAGACGTGATGCTTTGACTTATTTCATTTGAGGTGTAAATGACTCACACTGGATCCTTTCTTCATCTATTATTGCATTTCCCTGCAAGTTGCTGAGGAATTTTCAAAGGAGATTTCTTCCTAAGGACAGGTCTTCACGGGGGAGCTGCATTTAGATCCTCAAGTAGCTGAAGGCCAGGACACAGCCAGCTAGGGCTGGGGCAGCCAGAGTCCACCTCATTGACTTACCTGATTTCTCTAAGACTGGTTCTGTGATTGCAGAACCGTGGGTTCCTCGGGCGGCGTCTGTCTGTCCTTCACCAGGCCAGGGCAGCTGAGGAGCATGCAGCCTCCTGTGCTCCTGCACGCAGGAGGGAAGCAGAGAACATGGACTGGGTGCCTACGGGAAAGCAGGTGCTGCGGGCAGGTGGTGGTCAGCGGCCAACGGGATGGGGCAATTTCAGTGGCTCCCTTGAGCAGCCCCAGCCCCAGCCCCAGCCCCAGCCCCAGAGGGAGCCTTGCCGGTGTGGGACACCTGAGACAGGCAGAGCAGGCACCAGCTAGACCCGTGGGACTGGACTCAGGTTCCGGAATCAGGAGCTTCCTGCTGGATCAGTGGCTGGGTGTGGAGCTAGTGGCTTGCCAGGGCTCAGGGACCTATCTTGCTGGTCTGGCCACTCCTGTTGAGGGCCGTTTGTGCAGTGGTCAGCATGGTCGTGGGTGTTGACAGGGCATTGGTCCACCTCCTCAGCCAGTGTGAGCCTTTGCACTGGCTCATGAATTGGGAGGTGCCCACCTGGGCCTCTGGGGGGTGGCCATGGGCAGTAGGGCTGCTTAGTGGCGTTCTGTGGGACTGTGACCCAGCAACGACACAGAGGGACAAACAGCAGCGAGCTCAGTGCGTGGCCATCCAGAGCTTCCCCATCCACGGGCTGTGCTCAGGAGTCCCTGACTCACAGGCTCCAGGGGCCCCCACTCTCCTTCAGGGCTGATGATCAGACTCAGCAGCCCGAGCTAATGTGGCAAAAGCGGCCCTCGACCTGCTCCGAGGCTGTCCTGCTCAACCCATTCAAAGCTCCTCCTGTTAGTAAGAGACATCCTCGTTCACAAGAAGGCTTCGGTCTTCAGCCCCCTCTCTGCAAATTTCAAGCAATTAGAGAAGATCAATGGAGACACATTTTTTTTTTACTCTTTTTAATTTGTTTTTCTTTTGTTTAACATTGAGTATCTCTTCTGCAAAAATGATAAAGTGTTTTATTCTTGTGTCTGTAATACATGTGGATGCTTCACTGCATTCTCTAGATTACTTACCTGGTTATTTGTTCTTGTTAATGAGCTGCCAAACATGAGCAGTTTCACCTTTTGAAGAGAGAGTGGACTTTTAGAAAACCGAGGACTACGGACAATTGTTGAGTCCCTAGAAACTAGGATGCACAGGTTCAGTGGAGCCTTCCTTGAATGCCTAGCACGCACAAGGCAGTCTCATCTAGTTTTGCAAAAACACCACCCTCCGCCACCACCAGCATGACAGTAGCCATGAGAAGTCACCTTAGAGCTGAGCAGGAGCTAATGATGGTGAATTACTGTCCCCACCACTGTGGGAGCTCCTGTACCCAGCCTCGAGCAGATCTCATCTCCATGCATTCTTTCGTCCTCAGTCACATCCTGCTGTGCTTCCTCTCCCTTTCATCCATGTTCAAGAGCCTGTTCATTTCCTCCTGCTCTTGCTTCCTTTGTGTGTCCTTCCTCCGTCCTCATGCACACCTGCTCAGACAGAATGCAAACAGAAGCACAGAGAAGATGCGGCCTGCTGGACCTCAGTCAGAGACATCCCAGATACAAAATCTGACTTCTTCTTTTTCCAAAAGATGATGCTGAAGATGGAGCTGAAGAATTGCTTCCTGCAGGGAGCCTTCCATGATTGACCACATCACACCATCGTCAATGTTCTATTCTGTGTCTTCTCACTGCCGGGGAACTCAATTAGCAGATGTGTCACCTAATAGGTTGTCAGTGGAAATATGAGTTCACATCCTGGGTTTGAAAACCAAAATTTCACATGCCTTTCTTACATGTAGAATAAATAGACCTTTATCTAAGGACCCGAGTGCCTCAGAACATATAATCTTCTTTTCGCTGTCAAGGAACCCCTGAGAAGATGCTGAGTTTACTTGAAAATTGATTTCAAATTATTTCTTGTATGTTCATTTTCATGTGGTATCGTTCTTTCCAGCTCAACCAGCTCTTGAGGGGCAGGAATTATTCATGTATCTATATATCATCCTCCACCCTTCCCCTCGTCTTCCTCCTTCCCCTCGTCTTCCTCCTTCCCCTCCTACCCAATATTGCTGGTGTAATGTCTGAATTTCTGTTTCTCTGAACAGAAACACTTCATTGAGAGAAAGTTCTGGAAATGGAACTGCCCACTTAGTTTTGTCCACTCTGATCACTGGAATATTGACGTTCATATTCTGCTTGGCTGGACGTAATCCAGGAATTTTTGTGTTAATAGCATCTGGAGGAGTTCTTAGATTATTTATTAAGATAAAAGAAATTGTTAAGGATGTCTTGAAAAGGCACTCATTAGAATATACAGGCTCATTAAAGAAACAGTTAGAAATGAACTGGAATTAGTTACCTGGAACCTAATGTCGTCTCTGCCAGTTACTAGCTTAGTTAATTGGGAAAGTTCTCTTCTGGCCTTCAATTTCGTCATCTTTCAAAGAAGGGAGTTGGAGTAGAAACGCTTTGGTGTGATGAAATAAACATTACATTTAGACTCATAGCAGGTTCCCAATAGGCATTTACAGCATGAGTTAATGAATTTGGGCTTACATCCAGCCTCTAGCTGTGTGTCTTACTAGTAGTGAGAAGGAAATTATTAATTTATCAAGAATCACAGCTATTCTTCTACTCAACGGAAATAACAATAGCATAATAAGGTGGTGGCAAAGATGCTAGCAGCTGGTGAATATGGGCATAGATATGGATCTGTTATCTAGAGTACACAGCAGGTGCTCAATCCATATTACAGTTGCATTGACATAAAGACGTCAAAACCCTAAATATCCAGTGATAGGTTAGAGACACTGGTTCTTTACGGATTCTCATGGGGTGGTTGTAGACGCCTGTGAGGTGTTGTGGATGAATGACCATCTCCAGGACGCCAGTACACACATGGGGGACCCATGGTTACAGACTCCATCCTGTGAGTAGTCAGAGCTCATCCTAAGAAATCGGAGGTGGCACCCAGGAGTTCCTGGATGCATTTCTGCCATCGGGGGTGACAGTGCTTTATCTGCAGAGTAGTGGGAGCCATTGAGAGGCTCTTCCATTTGCCGAAGTCTTCCAATGTGGCGACTCAGGTCAAATTCACTTTGCCAAGGTCATCCAAGGTCACCCTCCTAACGCATGTCCGGGTATCCTCATGCTCCCTGAAAGGCACCTCCAGTGAGGATCGGCTCCTTGGAGCCCTGTGGTGCCCTGGGACAGTGCCTTGGCATCCAGTGTGCAGCTCCCATCTCCAGTTGGGTGCTGCCACAACAAGCAAAGGGAAGAAGGCAGAAAAGGCAGAGACTTTCTGCAGCTGACAAGTGAGATTCGGAGAGAGGATGGAGAGACCCTCTGGTGCCAACATTGGACCATATCCTTTCACACATATGTCACGTCTAAGTATGTATTTGTGCAAATGGCAAAAGAGGAGCCCAGGAGGATAAGAAGTGGAACTTGCAGAGAAATAAGTGGATATAACATAGTAGATCTGACTTCACAGGCAAATTATTTTGTTGGGAGATAGCTTCGTGTACTTTCTAAACGCTTTATAAGGGTGTCCTTCTATTTTTGGCAGACGTGATGTTTGTCTGTGGTGTTACATTGTTTTCATGGAACCGCTGCACCTTCCAAGGTTCTCAAACTTCCTTATGAAATCTCTTTGCTAGTTAATTATACGCTCTGTCCTTTAAGGAAAGCAAAAACACAAGACCCAGAACATCTCGCTCCAGAGCACAAGAGCTCTCTGTGTGACATCGGGGTGACAAACTAGTCTTTTATTTCCATTAGCCCTCCTCTTTCTCAGACAATCTTCATGCATATATAGTGTTTTACTGTGTGTTATTTGTATTTGAAGGGTTTTCAGTTAAGTGAATGAATTTCTTTACAATGTTCTTAGAGCAAATTTTGTTAATCAGCTAAGCCCTAATCAGGTTTGCTTTCTGACAATGATAATTTCCAGGGGCCTGAAAGAACAAGGCTCAAACTACTCACAACCCCCTAGTGGCAGAAAACCCGTGTATCAGCACTGACCCACTGTAATGACTAGGCCCATAGGCAGCGTGGCTCATCAGCTGTGATTGGAACAAAAGGGTGGTTCTCAAGACACCTGGGTGTGCTGGGGGATGGCAAAGGCATGGAGGTTGTGGTCAGAGAAGAACTGGGATCTCGCATGTGGGTGCAGCCAGCATTCCCGACACAAACACAGCCTTGTTTTCTGCAGCGGAGTCGGACCTGTTACTCCACAGAAATGTTTGATATTTCTGAAGAAGCAGAGTTTATTTAGTATGTGGTTAGTCCCTCTCCACCTATGAAAAGTGAGTACAGTTTCTCATCCTCTCTTCTATCAGTCTGACTTCAAAAGTCCACTCCTAGTTAGAGAAATCAAAACACCCATTGCATCATATTTCACCACTGTGTGAGACAACTCTAAGATGTTACCAAAAAAAGCACTGGATTAGGAGTCAGGAGACCTGGGACCCACCCCCAGCTCTGCCAAGAAGGGCTGTCCCCGCTTGCCCGAGTCTGTTCAGGCTCTCAGAACCTCATTTTTTCTGCTCGTCAAAGATGATACAAAGGCCTGCTTTTCCTGTTACCTGAGATTATTGTGAGAATCAAAATAAGAATGAGTTGGGAACAGGGCTTTGTGAACTTTACACATCATATAAATAAAAAGTATTATCTTACTTCTTTCCCTATCGGCTTATACAGAAATTTCTGCTTCTAAAGTCCAACCTGAGAAGTCTCAGAAATGGACTTGATGTTAATTAATTATGTGGAAAGTAGAGGTGCATTTTATGACATCACAAGGAATCACTTCGTTTCTGCAATGGGAGCCCTCAGGCTGTCGCTTCCCCAGGAGCAGGCGTTTCCCTGGCTGACATCTGAGCTCCAGACAATCGGGGCAAAGGCTTTTCTTGTCCCACCATAGACAGGCTTCTTGGGGAAGGTTATATCTAGCCTCAAAGGCTATCAGCGTCAGTCATGCTTATTTTGATTTGAATGTGCCGTGAAATGGCCTGCTTTGGCTCCCCAGCTCCGAGGCAGGGCGGCTGAGATGGCCAGCATTCTCTCTGCTCCTGCTTGGGCTCTGAAGCCCGCCTTCTTCTTTTCTGGTTTTCTTTCTTTCTTTCCTTCCATCATTCCTTCCTTCCTCCCTCCCTCCCTCTTTTCCTTCCTTCCTTCCTTTCTTTTCTTCTTTCTTTCTCTTTCTTTCTTTCTTTTTCTTTTTTTCTCCCTTCCTTCCCTTCCTTCCCTTCCCTCGCTCCCTCCTTGCTTTTCTCTGTTCTTTTCTTTTCTTTCTTTGGACTGAGTCTTGCTCTGTCACCCAGGCTGGAGTGCCGTGGCGCCATCTCAGCTCACTGCAACCTCTGCCTCCTGGGTTTAAGCGATTCTCCTACCTCAGCCTCCCGTGTAGCTGGGATTACAGGCGTGCACCACCATGCTCGGCTAATTTTTGTATTTTTAGTAGAGACGGGGTTTCATGATGTTGGCCAGGGCTGGTCTTGAACTCCTGGCCTCGAGTGATCTGCCCACCTTGGCTTCCCAAAGTGCTGGGATTACAGGCGTGAGCCACCACGCCCAGCCCTTTTCTGGTCATTCTTTAACAACATAGTTAAGATGTGCACTGAGGCTGATCAACAAATGCCACTTGTTCACAAAACAAATGTTTTTCAGTGAAGTTGTAAGTTTTGCCATCACTTTTAGCAAACGGATACAGTGTTTTGTTTCTTTACTGAACTGTACAGTTTTGTTTTTCTGAGGAGATTTCTTTATACAAGTTAACTGTTCCTATTTGACCACTTACATGTCTGAATCTACACACGGGTTTAAGCGAATTTCTTTTGTTGTTGTTTAAAATATTTAGTTACTTCTGGTTTCCCTAAATATTTTATTTTACAAATTGTTTTTCTTAAAATGGTACACAGACACCCATCTTACAAACACTGGGCAATATGAAGTGTTTTGTTGTAACTGTCAAGATATATTTTATATTTTTATAATTTTATATTATAATTTTATGTTTTTTCCCTCTTAACTCAAGCTACTCAGAAAGAAAAAGAATTGTTTTAACATAAATACTGTCAATTAAGAGGCTCTAAGCATATGACCTTCGTATCAGTCAGGCTTCTCCTGAGAAACCGAACCCATAGGACACGTGTATATGGGACACGTGTGTATAAGGGACACGTGTGAATAAGGGACACGTGCATATATGGGATACGTGCATGTATGGGGCACGTGTGTATATGGGGCACGTGCATATATTGGACAAGTGCGTATATGGCACACATGCGTATATGGGACACGTGCATATATTGGACATGTGCTTATATTGGACACGTGCTTATATTGGACACATGCTTATATTGGACACGTGCATATGTAGGACACGTGCGTATATTGGACACTTGTGTATGTGGGACACGTTCATATATTGGACACGTGCATATATGGGGCACGTGAGTATATGGGACACGTGTGTATATGGGACACGTGCATATATGGGACACGTGCATATATGGGACACATGCGTATATTGGACATGTGCTTATATTGGACACGTGCATATGTAGGACATGTGTGTATATTGGACACGTGCGTATATGGGACACGTGCGTATATGGGACAGGGAAGAGGGCAACTGATGCAAGGCATTGATGCACCCATTTGTGGGGCCTAGTGGGTCTGCAGTCTGTAGGACAGGCCAGCGTCAGTGCAGCCGTCTTGAGTCGAGATTCCACAGGGCAGCGAGCCAGACAGGCAGGGTTTCTAAGTTGGGATTTTGGGGATCCCGTCTCTGAGGGCCCTTGGGGATCCCATCTCTGAGAGCCCTAGGGATCACATCTCTGAGGGCCTTTAGTCTTTCCTGGTAGGGTCTTCAACTGATGGGACGAGGCCCACCCACATAACCGAGAACAATGTGCTTTACTGCAAGTCCACTGAATTCAATGCTAATTGCACCTAAAAAACACCTTCACGGTGACATCTAGGCTGGTATTGACCAAAAAGTTTGGCACAATAGCCTAGCCAAGTTGACACATAAAATTAATCCTCACAAATCCTAAAGCGGCTTTTACACAACTTGGTCTTATATCTACTTTCAGTGATAGGGGTATTCAGTGATAGGGGTCCATAGGGGTGTTTTCATTCCCAGGCGAGCTACCTATGTTTGTTCCAAAAGAAAAAAAAAATCCCATCGTGATTGTCTGCATCCACAGCAGTTTAAACTGGCTCTTTACATCTCGTTTGCGGTGTTCACTGACTCAACATACAGGCTACACAGTGAAGAGACAACTGTCATTTTAGAAGCTGAAATAGATGCTTTTATTTTTTTTTTTTACTTTAATTCTGTTCAGTACAGCTCTGTGTGCATGCAGAAAACTAATGAATAATGAATAGTACCATTACTAATACATTTCCCTGTCCAAGAAGAAGCTCTCAAAAAAATCAGAACTGGTTCATTGCCCTCAAAAGATCAGGCCGCTTTTAGAGAATTATCAAAACAAAACAAAGGCAAGTCCGACACCCCAAACCAAAAAAACCTCCCAAATTTAACCAAAATGTTTTATCTGTAAAGTTGTGCCAAAATACTAAACTTGCTAATTTTAAAAGCCAGCCGAACTTTCAAACCAGTTCTGCGAGGCTTTGCAAGTTTCAGGAGTGTGTGCTCCTTTCTCATAGAGGGAGGCTTTGGAGGGCTAATAGAACTTCTGTGAATAAATCCGTCGCCCATCACGACAGGGCTATCCAGATAGGGATCAAAATAGAACCCTGTTGGGGTACGCTTTGGATTACTTAAAGGACCTCCACTTCTTCCTCAGAGGCATTTGCACACACAAAGCCCTGCCCATCAAGATAAGGCGCCGCCCCTAGAAGCAGTGAGATTAGAAAGCTGTGGGCAGAGAAGGCTCAACTCTAGGAAGAATTCTCCAGCTTGAAAACAGTCTCTACGGAAGTAGCAGAGGCACCATCTTCAAGGGACGGTGCTGCTGTGATGATTTAAATAAAACCTGGTTGGTCTGAGAAAATAACAATCAGACAACAGAAATGCTACTTTTGCATATCTGTGCAGCTTCCGGTCAGCCGGGGATTGGCACCCTACTTCAGGGACATTAACGAGGCCAACCCTCCCACCTCCCTTTCCTGGATCTAACGGCTTACTCTCCAAGACGCCAGAGCAAAATCCCAACACTGAGACAGCAAATCATTGAGTGAATGTGGGCAGAACCGGTGATAGGATTTGAAACGATTTCCTTGTTCTTCTTTAAAAATGATTCGAGCTTCTGAGTTTTCATGCAGTTAAACCTTTCTCAATGACCCAAAGGCACGTGATTGATTGGCTGAGTGAACTCTGTGAAAGTCATAACAATTGCTTGAAACTACAAACGGAGGGGGGGCTATCTTTTCTAAAATCACCAATTTTGTCAAACGTGTGCCTTTTCTCTGTTTCTGCCTGCCTCCCATCCTTCATGGAATAAGGAGAACAAACAGTCCTCTATGATCTGTCCCTGAAGCTCACCATGCTTTTTGCAAACCCTGAAGCTAAACTTGTTTTGTAACTACTTAATAATCAAAATGTATATCTTAACCTGAAGTCTGCATCATGCTAGGGTGTTTATGTGAAGAACAGGAAGATATGAGAAACTATAAACTACAGGTTTTAGTCTCTCAGAAAGCATAGACTATTATAGTTTAGATTGGGTGATGGGGAAGGAAGTCTCTCTCTCTCTCTCACACACACACACACACACACACACACACAACAATTAGAGAACAAAGTAAGAGAACAGCAATTATGTGCTAAATTGTATGACTGTACACGTTTTAAGTTCACAGAAAAAAAAGAACTCAGTGTGGACTAAATTTGAGATGATTTCATTGTAGCCTGACAGATCCATTTTTAAATGCAAATAATAAATTGATTTTAAAAATGCTCTTTTAAGGGTTCAGCATTAGAAGGGACTATTTTAGGGAGGAAAACAGGGAATGTGAATAGTTACATGCATAGTCACTACCAATTTGAGTTAAGGAAAGTTCAAGCTCTGGTAAAATAAAAAAGTACTTTTAGCTGATGCATTAGTTTGCATATTGCAGCAGGGAAATTGCGCCCTAGGATTAGTGCCTAGAAGATATTTTACCAATATATGTGTCCCCATTCTGAATTTCTTGCGTTTGTTCTTCAAGCATATTAATGTCTTTCTAAAGCTATTAAAAGAAATCTGTTGAGCCGCTTATGAAGACTCACAACAACGAGGCTTAAAATAGCTGCGCTTCTGGCCGCTTTATTACACCTAGACGGCGATTCCTCTTCCACCATTGCTCGGAAAAGCAGGGATCCTACATGCAGTCTCTGCAGAACGTATGTCTGCTAAAGGAGGAATCGTTCCGAATAATCCAGTCAATGAAGAATGCTGAAGTCATGAGCAGCGAGATGCAATGAGGAACCCTCAAGCCCCGAAGCCCTTTTGCTCCTGCTTCTGCCTTGAGGTCCTCAGCTCTGCCTGCGCGGTCGGTCCTACGGCCCGGGACAGCCCAGGTGAGGGAGCGGCTTCCGGAGAACCTCTCCTCCAGCAGCACACGCTTCTCTGTGTTAACCTCCAAATCCAGATCGTTCCAATAGCACATCCTTGGTTTTTCCCATTTGTTTTTTAAAATTTGGACCTAAATTTAATCTCAGGCAGGTGGAAGTCATGGTCTCCTGGTCAAGACCGCCAGGAGACTCATCTGTCCCACAGGAGGGCCATCTGGGGGGACTCAACTTAAATGCAGGAGCCAGCAGCCATGTCCTCGTCCAGAGAAAAAGAAGGAAAGAAAGAAGCCACGTCCTGCAGAAGGGAGTTCAGAGTACAGCTGAGGTCCGAACCCACATGAGAATCCCTGCAGATTAAACATTTCCATATTGTGAGGTTGAAAAACCTTATTATTTCACAGCTTTAGACTTGGGCAAATCCAGTAGCCGGCAGAGGGCGGCTCAGAGCACAGGTGTCTGGGTCAAATTCTCATTCCAGGTTTGACCGGCTTCAGAACTGCAGGTGGTCGTCAAATCTCCTCATGAGGAAAATAGGGTGCCCAAAGAGCTTCTGAAAACAAGAAATGATACTCATGAAACACTCAACGTATTACACAAAGGCTCATAGCAGCACTAATCAATGCAGCCAAAAGGTAGCAACAGCCCACATGATCATCAATGGGTGAACGGATAAACAAAATGGGTTCAATCCACACATTGGAATATTACTCAGCCATAAAAAAGGAATGAAGTTCTGACACGTGCTACAACATGGATGAACCTTGAAAACATCCTGCCCAGTGAAATAAGCTGGTCACCAAAGACCACATGTTGCACGATTCAATTTACATGATATATCCAGAATAGGCAAGTCCAGAGACACAAAGCAGATTGAGGATGATTGGGGAGTGACTGTTTCATGGATGTCAGGTGCTTTTATAGGGTGATGAAAAAGTTCTAAAAATAGATAGTGATAGTGCCATACAGCATCCTGAATGTACTAAACACCACTGAATTGTTCACTTTAAAATGGTTAATTTCTTTTAAGAGACAGGGTCTTGCTATGTTGCCCAAGCTAGCCTGAAACCCCTGAGCTGAAGCAATCCTCCTGCCTTAGCCTCCCAAAGCTTTGGGATTACAGACATGAGCCACCATGCCCAGCTAAAATGGTTAATTTTATGATAGGTGAATTTTACCTCCATTTAAAGAAAATATTCAGTATGCCCTCTGCTATTAAGTGCCCAGGAAATGCTGGTAACAGATGTTTCTGATTTCTGAGGAGCTTGAGTCCTTCCACGCCACTGCCAATGGGCTCTTCTCTACCTCCCCCCCGCAAAACATCAGTAGTGGAATCACAGTGAAAAACTGCAGTATTGCCTATTTTTAAACCACTTCTCCATTAAATTCTCAGCTGCAAACATCACCCTACGTCTCAGTGTCTCAGATTTACAACTGTAACAAGCCTGGGTCCAGGCCCCTCTTGTGACACTCCCAGCCAGCTGCTGTTCATATTCCTGGCATCTACCACCGTTGTTTCAATCCCACCCGACTGCCTGTATCAGTGTGTTATACTTCTTCCTACTGATTGCTCTGAGGGCCATTGTGTCTGCCTCAGTTTCTCTTCTAACCACTCTGCACCCTTCTGTTGGACTAGCCTTCTGAACAGAGTGTTTCTTTTCATCTCCCTGTTCAGTAGTTGTCAAGGGATCGGCGGTGCTCTGTCTACAAACAGCCTCAGAGGCCATCAGGTGAAACCACCTGTTGGCTCCTGTCTGAGCACCTGACATTCTCATGTGCTTTTCCCAGACAAGACTCATAGAGTTTAGGATTTTGAGAACACAGAGAACTGGAATCAGACCCCTCATTCCATGAATGTGGAAATGTGTCCTAGGGAAATGCTTTTGGTGGCAGGTGCCGGATTCTGCCCTCACTGCTTTCTTGGGCTGTGCTGGAGGCCACTCCTTGGGTTGGAATGAGCTCCCTTCATCCCCCTCATCCCCTGTTTCCTCAACTGGGCCAGTGCCCTGGATCTCCTGCCCTTAGTTAGTTTCATTAAGTGTTTGCATCAGTGCTAAGACTCCATCATAGATAAACTCTGGGGTGTCAGCTGCCATCATGGCAGGGACGCTTCCCAGAAGGACAGGGGCTTCTAGCCCGTCAACCTAATCTCTGAAACAATCCCACTCTCCGTGCAGAAAGATAAGCTACCAGAGTATCTCATTTTAGGGAGACACCCCCTCCCTGCCTCCCAGGCTGACACAAACGCAAGCAAACCAGCCACCCCCCAGCCCCCTCTGGGCCGTTTCCTCTGCCCCTTGCCCACCATGCCTTCTTACAGTGGGGCCTCCCCCTACGATGACCACTGCAGTGAATCCCTCTGTTCCCCAAAGTCCACGTGAATCCTTTGCAAGGTAGACGGGAACCTTGAATGTATTCTTCATTTTAGTTTGATTCACCCACTGTGTGCAATGAAATATCTTGGCTGGAAAGCAGCAGAAGTTAAAGGTCTGTTTTAAATCTTGCTGGGGATGTTCTTATCAGGTGCTCACTAAAGATGTCCACCAGTGATGATGCTTCCCTGTGCTTTTCTGTATGTGTTTATCTCTTTGTCTATAAAATGGAAAGGGTCATTTATTCTCCTAGATGTTCTGAAGATTAACTTAATGAAGCCTGCAAGGAGCATAGCCAGGCAACACAAAAGACAGGTGTTACTACGATTTTCCCACAGAGCTTCGCCATCTCCCCTGCAAAGCCACTTAGGTAAACAGGAAATGTATTTCAAGACAAAAATGACTCCATGCGTCTCAGGAGGTAGCCCTGGGGACTTAGAGCCTGGCTGCCCTGGGCCCTGTGTTAAAATCCCGGCCAAGGATAAGAAGAAACCACCACCACAGTGGGAGCTAGGATCTTCAGATTCCAGGGCCAGATACTTTCCATCGAGGAGAGATAAAGCTTTCTCACTGGGAATCAAGGAAACAGAAGGCAATTGCTTCAGAACCGCTATTACTCACAAGCAGCACAGGCCACCTAGAACACACAGACCGGTAATGCTGAGCTTTGAAATCCGGCTGACCAAACAGAAATAACGATCCTAGAGAGAAAGATTCTGCATGCACCTCTGTGTCTGACTCGGTAGCTCCAGAACATAACGGTGGCCAAATCAAAATGCTTGGGCGCTCCATCCCCTGATTTAATGATTTAAAGGGCAGTGAAACAGTTCGTGATCATTTTTAAAATTTGATCTCTGCCCCAGGAATGAAAATATTCTTTCCCATCAAGATGGTGAAATAAACACAAAAGAAAGATGCAGCCTGTTTGGGAGCAAAATGTGGGAAAGATATTAACAGATCCAAAACGCTACCTGTGCTTTTTTGTTTGTTTGTTTGAGATGGAGTCTCACTCTGTTGCCCAGGCTGGAGTGCAGTGGTGTGATCTCAGGTCACTGCAACCTCCGACTCCCGAATTCAAGCGATTCTCCTGCCTCAGCCTCCTGAGTAGCTGGGACTACATGAGTGTGCCACCATGCCTGGTTAATTTTTGTATTTTTTTTTTTTTAGTAGAGACAGGGTTTCACCATATTGGACAGGCTGGTCCCAAACTCCTGACTTCGTGATCCACCCACCTTGGCCTCCCAAAGTGCTAGGATTACAGGTGTGAGCCACTGCAACTGGCCCCACCTGTGCATTTTTGCCAAGACGTGGCTTTTCAAAAAACAGAGACTTATTCTTAGTGCATTTCCTCTTTCCTGACCACAGACCACACTCCTGCCGTCTTCCCTCCAAAGCTTCCCAGTGCCATGGCCCTTATGCAAGGGATTTCTGCTTTAGAGAAGATAATTTCTTTAGAAAAGAGGTGTCCTGCTTGATGAAATCTTGTCTGTTCATATTTCTCTACTTGATCTTGTCTTTTAATATGTTTCTCCTTTTAGTGAAGAAATAGCAAGAAGCAAT